>NC_057799.1:153654771-153658507 GCF_018294505.1 Triticum aestivum | reverse complement strand
TAATATAATAATAATACAAATAATAAATTAACTAATAAATATATAAATAAAACAAATAATAAAAATAAATTCAATTAATTAATTAATTAACTAAATTAATTAAGTTAATTAATCCTGTTTAAATTAATCTAATTAGATAATTAATTTAACGAAACAGTAGTTAATTAGGTAACAGCCCCTGACAGGTGGGACCCACCTGTCAGGTTGACCAGGTCAACGGTCAACGTTGACTGCTGACGTCAGCATGACATCATGCTGATGTCATAAATCCATTTTCGGATTAAATTAAATAATTAATTAAATTCTAGAAATTAATAAAATATTTAGAAAATCATATCTTTTAATCCGTAACTCGGATTAAAATATTTTCAACATGAAAGTTGCTCAGAACGACGAGACGAATCCGGAAGCGCAGTCCGTTCGTCCACCACACCTCCCTAACATATCGAACTCGCAACTTTTCCCCTCCGGTCCATCTGTCCAAAAACGCAAAACATCGGGAATACTTTCCCGGATGTTCCCCCCTTCGCCGGTACCAGCTACTGACGCGTTAGGTCACACCTCGCGCTGCTCATTGTCATGTCACGCATTGTCATGTTGATGTTTGCATTGTATTTACTGTTTCTTCCCCCTCTTCTCTCCGGTAGACTACGAGACCGACACTGCTGCTGCCCAGTTCGACTACGGAGTTGACGACCCCTCCTACTTGCCAGAGCAACCAGGCAAGCCCCCCTTGATCACCAGATATCACCTATTCTTCTCTATACTGCTTGCATTAGAGTAGTGTAGCATGTTACTGCTTTCCGTTAATCCTATACTGATGCATAGCCTGCCCTTGCTTCTACTGTTGTTACCTTTACCTGCAATCCTACATGCTTAGTATAGGATGCTAGTTTTCCATCAGTGGCCCTACATTCTTGTCCGTCTGCTGTGCTATACTATCGCGCCGTGATCACTTGGGCGGTGATCACGGGTATATACTTATATACTATATACATGACAGATGTGATGACTAAAGTCGGGTCGGCTCGTAGGAGTACCCGCAAGTGGATCTTTGTGGCGGAGCGACAGGGCAGGTTGAGACCGCCTAGGTGAGAGGTGGGCCTGGCCCTGGTCGGCGTTTGCGGTTACTTAACACGCTTAACAAGATCTTGGTATTTGATCTGAGTCTGGCCATTTGGTCTATACGCACTAACCATCTACGCGGGAGTACTTATGGGTATCCCGACGTCATGGTATCAGCCGAAGCCTTCGTGACATCAGCGACTGAGTGGCGCGCGCCGTGTTGGACCGCTTTGACATAACCGCCGTGATCGTGTGGGTTGCTAGGTCTGCTCGCGGTCGCGTTCGCAACGTGCAGGTGTGCATAGGGCGATGGGCCCAGACCCCTGCGCGCATAGGGTTAGACCGGCGTGTCGACCTCTCTGTTGTGCTTAGGTAGGGCTGCGACGTGTTGATCTTCCGAGGCCGGGCATGACCCAGGAAAGTGTGTCCGGCCGAATGGGATCAAGCGTGTTGGGTTATGTGATGCACCCCTGGAGGGAAGTTTATCTATTCGAATAGCCGTGTCCCTCGGTAAAAGGATGACCCGGAGTTGTACCTTGACCTTATGACAACTAGAACCGGATACTGAATAAAATACACCCTTCCAAGTGCCAGATACAACCCGGTTATCGCTCTCTAACAGGGCGACGAGGAGGTGATCGCCGGGTAGGATTATGCTATGTGATGCTACTTGGAGGACTTCAATCTACTCTCTTCTACATGCTGCAAGATGGAGATGGCCAGAAGCGTAGTCTTCGACAGGACTAGCTATCCCCTTTTATTCTGGCATTCTGCAGTTCAGTCCACTGATATGCCCCTTTACACATATACCCATGCATATGTAGTGTAGCTCCTTGCTTGCGAGTACTTTGGATGAGTACTCACGGTTGCTTCTCTCCCTCTTTTCCCCCTTTCCTTTCTATCTGGTTGTCGCAACCAGATGCTGGAGTCCAGGAGCCAGACGCCACCGTCGACGACGACACCTACGACACTGGAGGTGCCTACTACTACGTGCAGGCCGCTGACGACCACCAGGAGTAGTTAGGAGGATCCCATGCAGGAGGCCTGCGCCTCGTTCGATCTGTATCCCATTTTGTGCTAGCCTTCTTAAGGCAAACTTGTTTAACTTATGTCTGTACTCAGATATTGTTGCTTCCACTGACTCGTCTATGATCGAGCACTTGTATTCGAGCCCTCGAGGCCCCTGGCTTGTATTATGATGCTTGTATGACTTATTTATGTTGTAGAGTTGTGTTGTGATATCTTCCCGTGAGTCCCTGATCTTGATCGTACACATTAGCGTGCATGATTAGTGTACGGTCAAATCGGGGGCGTCACAAGTTGGTATCAGAGCCGACTGCCTGTAGGAATCCCCCTTTCCACACTCCTTGGCCGAAGTCGAGTCTAGACATTACAAAACTTTTACTAACATGGGTGTGTGTGTTACGGGCCCACGTCGCCATTGGGTGGTACTAGGATCTTTTACTCCTCGGCCTTTACTCTCGGACTCTGAACTCTCTTCTACTCGGGTTAAACGAATTTACTAACTCTAACACTAGGATCCCGTGACCGCATTCACCCCAAAGTTGGATAAGCCATAGTTGTTTCTTAGAATAGTATTTTGAACAATTCACACACTGTCATTTGACTCCTTTGAAACGTCTTTGCTTTCAGATGGAACCCACGAGGCAGGTCGTGCGCCACACGACGGCCATTGGTGCCTCGGGATCACCTGCTGTGCTAGCTGAGATGATGACCTATCTGGGTTATCGCTGGCACCCTGAGTACACCGTCTACGAGGAGTACCAGGACTTTAACCAGGAACAGTACCGTGCCATCAAGGGGGGGCTTGCTTGGTTGCTCTGGCAACTAGGGGTCATCAACAACGTAGTCGATCGGGGCACCAGCAGCGGCGTCAGTCTCGTAGACCACCGGAGAGAAGAGGGGGAAGAAACAATAATTATAAAAGTAAACATATGCATGACATGACAATGAACGGTGCTAGGTGTGCCCTAACGCGGTAGTAGGTGATAACGACGAAGGGGGGAAACATCCGGGAAAGTATTCCCGGTGTTTCGCGTTTTTGGACAGATGAACCGGATGGGGAAAGTTGCGTGTTTTCTATGCTAGGGATGTGTGGCGGACGAAAGGGCTGTGTATCCGGAATCGTCTCGTCGTTCTGAGCAACTTTCATGTACAAAGTTTTCCCATCCGAGCTACTGTTTATTTTATATTAATTTTAGAAGATTTAATCATTTTTAAAATTTATTTAATTATTTAATTCAACATTATCCAGAATAGTGTATGCTGACGTGAGCATGACGTCAGCAGTCAACAGTGCGTTGACTGGGTCAAACTGACGTGTGGGTCCCGCATGTCATTGACTATTTAGCTAATTAACAATAGTTAATTAGGTTAATTAAACAGAATTAATTAAGTTAATTAATTTAGGTAATTAATTAAATTAATTATTCTTATTATGATCATTTTTATTTAGTTTTTCAATTTTCTTTAAAAAACATTCTGGGGCCAGGCCCCACATGTCATTGGCCCTAGGGGCCTTGGCGGGTTTGGTCGCTAGCGGGCGTGGGCGCCATCCCGCCCGACAGGGCGCTGCGGCCAGCGGTGAATGGGGCCGGCGCGAGGCCCGACGTCGGCGACCGTGGCCGGAGCGAGGCGGCGCGGCGAGGCC
>NC_057799.1:153612719-153654105 GCF_018294505.1 Triticum aestivum | reverse complement strand
TGATCCAGATCTGGATCGGGGAGGGGGAAACGTGGGGAGCGAGAGGGGGGGAGTGATGCGGTTAGGTTAGGGTTTCTGGGTCCAGGGGGATAAGGAGAGGAGTGGGGGTGGCCGGCTGGGCCCTTGCCCAGTTGGGCTGGTGGCCTGCTGGGCCGAAGCCCAGTGGGAGGGGGTTTCTCTTTTTCTCTTTTCTTTTATTTTGTATCTGTTTTGTTTTCTGTTTTTATTCTTTTTCTTTTTTGTTTTAAATCAATTTAAAAATATTTATGCATTCTGTAAAAGTGTGTTTCCTTCACCACAAATACCTAGACATTAATTGGCACACTCTGAACATTTTTGTTTTAATGTTTGAAATTTTTTGTTGTTTGCCATATTTGAATTTGATTTTTGAACCGGTTTTTGAAGTAACGAGAGATTAGAAACTGTAACGGAGGTGACATGGCATCATTAGCATAGGTTCACTATAGCATAATTATCCGGGCATTACATCTTTATGCTTCATATTATTATGCAATGATGTGTTGCCATCCTATGATATCTGAGTAGAATTTCGTTGTCCTATCGGTAATTGATGAATTGCTATGATTGGTTTAATTTGCTTGTGGTTATGTTGCTGTCCTTTGGTGCCCATCATATGAGCGCACGCATGGATCACACCATAGGGTTAGTTCTATGTTGATAGGATTATGTATTGGAGGGCAAGAGTGACAGAAGCTTCAACCTAGCATAGAAATTGATGCATACGGGATTGAAGGGGGACCAATATATTTTAATGCTATGGTTGGGTTTTACCTTAATGAACGTTAGTAGTTGCGGATGCTTGCTAATAGTTCCAATCATAAGTGCATAGAATTCCAAGTCAGGGATGACATGCTAGCAGTGGCCTGTCCCACATAAAACTTGCTATCGGTCTAGTAAAGTAGTCAATTGCTTAGGGAAAATTTCGCAACACCTATCACCACTTTTCCACACTTGCTATACTAACTTTATTTTGTCTTTATCTAAACAGCCCCTAGTTTTTATTTACGTGCTCTTTATATTCTTGCAAACCTATCCAACAACACCTACAAAGTACTTCTAGTTTTATACTTGTTCTATGTAAAGCGAACGTCAAGCGTGCGTAGAGTTGTATCGGTGGTCGATAGAACTTGAGGGAATATTTTTTCTACCTTTAGCTCCTCGTTGGGTTCGACACTCTTACTTATCGAAAGAGGCTACAATTGATCCCCTATACTTGTGGGTTATCAAGACCTTTTTCTGGCGCCGTTGCCGGGGAGTTATAGCGTGGGGTGAATATTCTCGTTTGTGCTTGTTTGCTTTATCACTAAGTAATTTTTATTTGTTGTTCTAATTTGTTCTCTATCTTTAGTTATGGATATGGAACACAAAATACCAAAAAAAAGGTATACTTGCTACTCATGGAGATGGGAACCTCCTAAAACCCTCGATGCTCATTATGTGAAAGATATTATGCACTACTTTAATAATCCCGAGAAAACCCCATTCAATTATATAATGGGAGACACGTTGGATCAACGTGAATACTTTAGGGATTATCGATTGACTCAAAAAGGGAAACTATTATGGCATCAAATTCATATGTTGCATTGGTATCCTCGGCAACTATGCTTGAGATATGATTATACTTGTTGCTCTAGGATGAAGGCTCCACACCTTCCCTTTTCATCCAGATTTAATGATAATAAAACCTTGGCTTCTTATGCTAATGGTATATATGGTTACTATGATGTGGAACAAATAGAAGAATTCGTTGCTTTTATGGGATCTTATGAAATTTAATCTTTGTTTAAAGAGTGTGAAAATCTTGATGATGCTGTCTACAGACCTGAGAATTTTGCTAACTTAAATATTGCTATGAGAATTATGAATTCAATTCCGATATTGATGATTTTATTGAGAGAGTCTCCGCTGTCTAAGAAGAGAATAATATTTTGCAGGAGTCTATGGAAGAAGAAATTGATGAAACTGTGGGCTCATTGGATGAAAAAAATGATGAGGAGAGTGAAGAACAAAAGGAGGAAGAGCGGATTAGCTACCCGTGCCCACCTTCTAATGAGAGTAACTCTCCAACTCATACATTATTTAATGTCCCTTCGTTCTTACCGAAGGATGAATGCCATGATAATTGCTATGATCCCGTTGATTCGTTTGAAATATCCCTTTTTGACGAACTTGATGCTTGCTATTCTTGTGGCCAAGATGCCAATATGAATTATGCTTATGGAGATGAACTTGCTATAGTTCCTTATGTTAAACATGAAATTGTTACTATTGCACCCACGCATGATAGTCCTATTATCTTTTTGAATTCTCCCGACTACACTATATTGGAGAAGTTTGCCCTTATTAAGGATTATGTTGATGGGTTGCGTTTTACTACTACACATGATGATTTTGAAATATATAATATGCATGTGCTTGCAGCTCCTACTTGCAATTATTATGATAGAGGAACTACATGTCCGCCTCTCCATGTTTCCAATACGATAAAATTGCAAGAAACTTCTTATGCTATGCATTGGCCTTTACTTGATGTGCATGAATTGTTCTTTTATGACATGCCGATGCATAGGAAGAGAGTTAGACTTCGTTGTTGCATGATATATGTTACTTTGTGCTCACTACTAAATCACAAGTCATTGTTAATTAAAATTGGCTTTGATATACCTTGGGATCCGGATGGATCCATTACTTGAGCACTATATGCCTAGCTTAATGGCTTTAAAGAAAGCGATGCCTGGGAGACAACCCGGAAGTTTTAGAGAGTAATTTATTTCTGTTGTGTGCTTTTATAAAGTTTAAAAACAAAAATAATGTGCCAAGATTTGCCTTTAGGATGTTTACATTGCTTGTTGGTTTGTGCGGTGCAAGACAGAAACTTTGGCTGTAGTGCGTGATTTTACATTTTTTACTGGAATGTCAAACGGTTCTGAAACTTTTTGCACAGTCTTTCTATACAAATTTTTTATTTTTCCTAATTGTTTCAGAATTTTTGGAGTATGAGAAGTATGGTGAATGTTCAGATTACTACAGACTGTCCTGTTTAAGACAGATTCTGTCTTTGATGCATAGTTTGCTTGTTTTGATGAAACTATTGATTTCTATCAGTGGATTAAGCCATGGAAAAGTTATATTACAGTAGCTACAATGAAAAAAACGAAATATGAATTGCTTTGCAACAGTACTTAGAGTAGTGATTTTCTTTATTATGCTAACGGATCTTACCGAGCTTTCTGTTGAGTTTTGTGTGGATGAAGTGTTCGAAGATCGAGGAGGTCTCGATGTGAGGAGAAGAAGGAGAGGCAAGAGCTCGAGCTTGGGGATGCCCAAGGCACCCGAAGTAAATATTTAAGGAGACTCAAGCATCTAAGCTTGGGGATGCCCCGGAAGGCATCCCATCTTTCTTCAACAAGTATCAGTACGTTTTCGGTTTCGTTTCGTTCATGTGATATGTGCAAATCTTGGAGCGTCTTTTGCATTTAGCTTTCACTTTTCTTTGATGCACCATGCTGGTATGAGATAGTCCATGGTTGATTTATATAATGCTCTTTGCACTTCACTTATATCTTTTGAGTATGGCTTTATATAATGCTTCATGTGCTTCACTTATATCATTTGAAGTTTGGATTGCCTGTTTCTCTTCACATAGAAAACCGCCATTTGTAGAATGCTCTTTGGCTTCACTTATATTTGTTAGAGCGTGGGCATATCTTTTGTAGAAAGAACTAAACTCTCTTGCTTCAGTTATATCTATTTAGAGAGTTGACAAGAACCGGTCATTCACATGGTTAGTCATAAAATCCTACATAAAACTTGTAGATCACTGAATATGATATGTTTGATTCCTTGCAATAGTTTTGCGATATAAAGATGGTGATATTAGAGTCATGCTAGTGGGTAGTTGTGGATTTTAGAAATACTTGTGTTGAAGTTTGTGATTCCCGTAGCATGCACATATGGTGAACCATTATGTAACGAAGTTGGAGCATGAGGTATTTATTGATTGTCTTCCTTATGAGTGGCAGTCGGGGACGAGCGATGGTCTTTTCCTACCAATCTATCCCCCTAGGAGCATGCGCGTAGTACTTTGTTTCGATGACTAATAGATTTTTGCAATAAGTATGTGAGTTCTTTATGACTAATGTTGAGTCCATGGATTATACACACTCTCACCCTTCCATCATTGCTAGCCTCTTCGGTACCGTGCATTGCCCTTTCTCACCTCGAGAGTTGGTGCAAACTTCGCTGGTGCATCCAAACCCCGTGATACGATACGCTCTATCACACATAAGCCTCCTTATATCTTCCTCAAAACAGCCACCATACCTACCTATCATGGCATTTCCATAGCCATTCCGAGATATATTGCTATGCAACTTCCATCATCATCATATACATGACATGAGCATTTATTGTCATATTGCTTTGCATGATCGTAAGATAGCTAGCATGATGTTTTCATGGCTTGTCTATTTTTTTATGTCATTGCTACGCTAGATCATTGCACATCCCGGTACACCGGCGGAGGCATTCATATAGAGTCATATTTTTGTTCTAGTATCGAGTTGTAATATTGAGTTGTAAGTTAATAAAAGTGTGATGATCATCATTATTAGAACATTGTCCCATGTGAGGTTATCAAAATAAAAGTAGCCAAAGAAGCCCCCCCCCCCAAAAAAAAAGAAGAGAGGCCAAAGAAGCCTAAAAAACTGGCGCGCAAAGTGTCATCTGACACGGTCCCTTATTCAGAACTGTGTACGATATGTGAACATCACAAACAATTCAGATAGCTTAACCCGTGTGTGTTGAGTTTGAACGTCAAAAATTTTGGTTTGAATTTCCCTGGTTACAGTGGTCATCCATGTCATTGCATAATTTGGGTACACAAAGGAGACTAACTTCTTAATCGAGGAAGTTCAGCAATTAAACAGAGCTAGCTGACCTAAACATTACTCTAAAAAATTAAAGACCGGCACTCTTAATTAAACAAAACAAAGAGTACTACTACGGCTGGTGCTCATCGAACTCCGCCGCCGCCTCCATGTCCAGCTCACGCTCGACGGTCTCCTGGGGAAGTGGCTCCATGGCATCAATTGCACCATACTCGGCAAGCATCTCGCCATCCATGTCCGCCATATCTTTGGCATAGGCCGCCACGAGCTGGGCGTGGGCGGCCGCGATCTGGGCTCTCGCAGGCTCCGTCGTGGCAAGGTATGCCGCACACGAACGGACGGCGTCTCGAACTCTCTCGGCGATTTCCAGCTCTTCGGCCGTGGGTTGCCGACCATTATCGGAGAAGCTTCGTTCGATTTGTGCGGTGACCGCCACGAGCTAGGCATCGACGGCCTCGACATGGTAGTGGGCGGCCTCCTTCAGGGCTAAGGCCACCGCTGCGGAACGGACAGCTGTTGTGCCGCTCTGCCAGTTGCTATCCCCGAGGCAGATGCTGCAGCCGCCGCCTGAGAAGCAACAGCGGCCGTTTGGGCTGCCTTGGCCACCCGGATGCAGACTGCGGTCGGCCTCATGAAGCTTGTTAGCACGCGCCTGGCGGCTGCGGCCGCGCTCTCGCCGGAGTGGGCCGCCGAAGTTGCCGTCACGACGTGGGTCCACGTCCCCATCTTTCTCCGGCGATGAATCAACAAGGAAATGATACTTGGGGAGTGAGATAGTGTACTTGACATGCCGGCTGTGGACTGTAGCCGACGCACCTTCTCCCGTAAGCCATAGGCGTACTATACACCAACAATGCTCCAAGATATTTCGTGCTGCATCTCACACAGTTGGTGATAATAAACTGTGTGCGATCTACTTGATTTCTCGTCTTGATTTGAATTACGTAATGTGGTCACAGCTACAAAGGATGGTGTTTGAATTGTTAGAACTTTTATCTGCAGTGAACATGCAACTATAGGTGTGTCGTAAAAAATTGGAATTATTCAGGGTTCGTTTGGACGTTTTTATACATTAACTGGGTTTTCCAAGCATTTTATGTGCATAATTCAAATTTGAACTACATGCACATTCTCCAGTGCATATAAACTGGTCGAAAAATCAAATATGTGTCCTTGGATGAACGCTTAGGTCCCATGCAAGAAATGGGAATGAATTTCAAACACCCTGCCACCATCACTTGGCCACAAACATTGAGATACATGGCTTTTAATTTCTAGTAAATCCAAAACTCGCCTGAAATTCATGAAACTTGGCATGCTACCATGGAGCAGCATCAACATGCCGTGGTAAAAAAATTGTCCCATTTGGGGCAGGTTTGGGTATAAGCTTCTCACAAACCAGAGCTTCTCACGACAAGCATGATGGTTTCGGTAGGGAACGTGGCACCTTTGGGGACGAAACGATATCCGTTGCCTCTTATTGCTTTCAAAATTTTTCGAGTGTCAACACAGGACAACAGGAGTGTTGTGTTCAATTTTGGAAATTTTCACGGTTCGTTTGGACATTTTATACATTAACTGGGTTTTCCAGGCATTTTATGCGCATAATAAAAATTTGAACTACATGCACATTCTCCAGTGCATATAAACTAGTTGAAAAATCAAATATGTGTCCTTGGTTGCATGCTTAGGCCCCATGCAAGAAATGGGAATGAATGTCAAACACCCTGCCAGCAAACATTGAGATACATGGCTTTTAATTTCTAGTAAATCCAAAACTCGTCTGAAATTCATGAAACTTGGCATGCTATCATGGAGCAGCATCAACATGCCTTGGTAAAAATTTGTCCTATTTAGGGCAGGTTTGGGTCTAAGCTTATCACAAACCAGCGCTTCTCACAACAAGCGTGATGGTTTCGGTAGCGAATGTGCCACCTTTGGGGACGAAACGATATCCGTTGCCTCTTATTGCTTTCCAAATATTTTGAGTGTCAACATAGGACAACAGGAGTGTTGTGTTCAATTTTGGAATTTTTCGGGGTTTGTTTGGACATTTTTATACATTAACTGGGTTTCCAGGCATTTTATGTGCATAATTCAAATTTCAACTACATGCACATTCTCAAGTGCATATAAACTGGTTGAAAAATCAAATATGTGTCCTTGGTTGCATTCTTAGGTCCCATGCAATAAATGGGAATGAATTTCAAATAGCCTGCCACCGTCACTTGGCCGCAAACATTTAGATACCTGGTTTTTAAATATTAGTAAATCCAAAACTCGTCTGAAATTCATGAAACTTGGCATGCTATCATGGAGCGGCAACATGCCCTGGTAAAAAGTTTGTCCCATTTGGGGCAGGTTTGGGTATAAGCTTCTCACAAACCAGAGCTTCTCACAACAAGCGTGATGGTTTCAGTAGGGAACATGCCACCCTTGGGGACGAAACGATATCCGTTGCCTCTTATTGCTTTCAAAATTTTTCAAGTGTCAACATAGAACAACAGGAGTGTTGTGTTCAATTTTGGAATTTTTCGGGGTTTGTTTGGACATTTTTATACATTAGCTGGGTTTCCCAGGTATTTTATGCGCATAATTCAAATTTGAACTACATGCACATTCTCAAGTGCATATAAACTGGTTGAAAAATCAAATATGTGTCCTTGGTTGCATGCTCAGGTCCCATGCAAGAAATGGGAATGAATTTCAAACACCCTGCCACCGTCACTCGGCCGCAAACATTGAGATACATGGCTTTTAAATTCCAGTAAATCCAAAACTCGTCTGAAATTCATGAAACTTGGCATGCTATCATGGAGCAGCATCAACATGCCATGGTAAAAATTTTGTCCCATTTTGGGCAGGTTTGGGTATAAGCTTCTCGCAAACCTTAGCTTCTCACAACAAGCGTGATGGTTCCGGTAGGGAACGTGCCACCTTTGTGGACGAAACGTTATCCGTTGCCTCTTATTGCTTTCAAAAAATTTCTAGTGTCAACATAGAACAACATGAGTGTTGTGTTTACTTTTAGATTTTTTCGGGGTTCGTTTGGACATTTTTATACATTAACTGGGTTTTCGAGGCATTTCATGTGCGTAATTCAAATTTGAACTACATGCACAAGCTCCAGTGCATATAAATTGGTTGAAAAATCAAATATGTGTCCTTCGGGGCATGCTTAGGTTCCATGCAAGAAATGGGAATGAATTTCAAACACCAGGGCACTGTTGATTGCCGGCAAACTGTTGAGATACTTTGTTTTTAAATTCTAGTAAATCCAAAACTCGTCTGAAATTCATGAAACTTGGCATGCTATAATGGAATTGCACCCGACATGCAGTGGTATTTTTCATGTCCATTTTGAGAGAAGGCGCATTCGAATAACAGCGAACAAAGGCATTTTGAAACAAATAGCTGCCACTGTAACATCTCAAACGTTTTGAATAATTTAAATTCTATGCGTTCTGTTAACCATTCACGTGACGCCACGCCTCACTCTTTTAATGGCTAGGAGGTGCCGTGCAGATAGGTGCTTGAGTGCTTGACTAAACGGAAGGCGTGTGAGCGGTACTCCAATGCGGAGGCTCAACGGGAAGCGTTCGAGCTATACGCCGCGCATGCTCACCGGGAAGCGAGCCCTTTGACTTTCATGGCCGCCCGCCTTGCTCGCATCCTCTCCATTAATGGCGCCCAAGCCATAGTTTAATTTTGTTTTTAAATATAAAACACTCATCGCAAACGTTTTAGTTAGAACACCCGTATGCAAACCGACAGCTTCCCCAGGAAGCCAAGGGAAAATGTGCCAAGCGGGATTTGTGCAGATCTTGATCGAAAACATTTTAGATAGAACACCCGTATGCAAAGTGAGAGCTATGGTCTTCCCCCTTAAGTCGAGGGAAAATCTGCAGCGCAGGATTTGTGCATCCCTTCAACGCAAAAGGTTGTTTTCGATGACCCGTGTGCAACCACGTACAAACAATTTGGTAAGATTTGCATTTGTCATATTGGGTATGTTGCCATTTGTCAAACTAGAAAGATTTACATTTGTTGATCTAGTAACGTTGCCATTTGTCAATCCTTGTAACACTACGATTTGTCAAAATATGCAGCTAGAAATCCTAGCACTATCTAATTTTTGCAACTAAAATTCAGTAATTAAGCATAGATTTCATTCATAGATTAAGCAGTCGTTCTTAATTTATACAAACAGTTCAACTCGACAGCTGAACCGACCAAACTTCTCCCCAATTGTTGCCAAGCACGTACTGAAATAGCTAGTTCAACTATATATAGTAGCTAATTTTAAGTACGTTGTACAGTTCGACCACACATCTATAGTCAGATGAATTGAACAAAATAGCCCCTAAATACTACTACTACCACGGAGGGGCTTTGTGCTACTTCCGGCAGCCTCTCCTCTGCCGAGCGCGCTCGGTAAGAGGCAGAGGAGGAGGGAGCCTACCGACGAGCTGGACAAATGCAATACGGTGCATGCCGCTGCTACACATTTAGCGACGCTCGCCAGCTCGAACGCCCACTGCCGCTCCAGACGATCCCTCTCGAAGCGGCCAGACTGCTCATAGATCTCCTAATTCCTCGCCTCTGCATCCGTGTGTGCTGCGGCCACGGCTGCAGTAAGGCTCTTTGCATGCTCGAAGAGGCGCTCCTCCTCCTCCCGTAGGAACTTGATGTAGCGCGCAAGGTCGCTGACACACGTGCGGGCCTCCACCTCCGCCTCCCGCCTTCGGGCCGCGGCAGCGGAGCGGGTGATAATCCCGGTGGTCGACAGTGGGCTGGCGGCCACGGCAGCCGATGATGGGGTGGCGGCCACGACCACCACCTCCTGCCTTCGGGTCGTGGTGGCGGAGCGGGTGATGGCCACGGTGGCCGACAGTGGGGTGGCGGCCACGACGGCCACCTCCCGCCTTCGGGCCACGGCGCCGGGGCGGGAGATGGCCATGGCTTTCGACTGGTGTGGCGGCAACGGCGGCCGGCAACAGCTGCCGATGGCCAGAGGCGGCGGAGCGTCTGGTGGGTTTTCCGCGCACACCCAACAGGGACGCCACGAGCACTACACCACGCCGGGGACTGCGCCACCGCCGCGGTGTAGCCTCCCATCCGGAGCCGTCCTCTGATGACGGCGGAGTGGCTGAGCGACGATGACAGACCGGTGCGATTGGCGATTGTGGGAGAAAACGAGATAAGCTACAGGGAGGGACGGGAATATGCGACGCAGGACTCGCCGGCCATGATGGTTTAGGGGATTCCACCGAGTCGGCGGGAAGCTTGCGCGGGAACCTGCGAGGTTGCGTGGGAACGGGCTCACCAATGATTCATTGGCGACACTGTTTGGCCAAAAGAATGCCCCCGCGCGCTGCACAAGCTTGCGCTGTAAGCCGTCTGCGGCAGCGGGGTGAAAAGACGTGCGAGAGGAGGACGAAAGGACACGTACACATACGGTTAGTAAAAAACATTTGCGATTTAATTACCTACTATGCCCCCGTCCTGGTTTATAAGTAGGATTTAACTAATAAAACACGAATGCATGTCGCCAAAGATTATATCGTTGGAGTCGTATTTGAACATAGTTTCTAGCTATACAATTTTTGTAGCATGCATTAACACTTTTTTTAGTTAAATTTAAGGTTATATACCAGCAAGTGTTTGCCCGCAACACACACAACTTATTGCATCACAAAAAGCTCGGATGGATCAACTATATGCCACGTATCGCACACGCAACTCTAATTTTCGTGCTTGATGTCTCCGACATCACTCGCACAGTTCGTCTTATTTGCCACGTATCACTGTGCCGGCCTCTGCTCGCGTCGCTCGGCAAGCTCTGCTCGCCGTTAGGCGCCACAGCGCACTGTGCTCGCCGTTGGGCGCCATGGCGTGCTCTGTCGCATCCGTTGGCGCGCTCTGCTCGCGTCCGTCGGCGCGCTCGGCTTGTGGACAGCTTTTCCTTGCGCGTTCAACTGCTATCTGCATATATATATATGGTTGCTCGCCGTTGAGGTGACCGCGGAGCGCTCTGCTCATGTCCCTCCGCGCGCACACTGCCAGCGGTTGGGCGTCTCACGATCACGTCGGGGGCCCCATATGCATGCGGTTGCGCCGCGCGCGTTGCCACGCGATGCAGTTACGTGCGGCACGATGGAGTTATGCGCTGCAAATTAGAACTGCCATCAGGGCCTGCCGATATTCCTGGCCGTCCGGCTTCCCCTTTAATTCCTGCGGCCAGGTTATAGTCTCTTCAACCTTTCGATCGCGCCCCACAACACAAGAAGCACACCCACGACGACACATAGAGAGGGGATGTCCAATGGAGTTCGACGAGCATAGAGTGGAGACCCACGCGAGGGAGACGGTGGAGACCCACGCGAGGGAGACGGATCTCTCGGTGGTGTACACCATCGACCCGGCCGTGGTGGACGACTACATCAATAGCGTTGAGCAGTTGCTTGCTCGAGACAAGTACAAGGTGGTCGGCATCGACCTCCAGTACACCGCCGGTCGTCCCGGAATAGATCAGAAGGTTGCCGTCGCCTAGTTGTGCGTGCGCCATCATGTCCTCATCTACCACTACCGCATGGCTACAGAGCCTTGCGACCGTTTCAACAGGTTTGTCAACAGCACCGACTACAAGTTTGCCCCGGTGGAAACCAAAGACGATGTAAATGCGCTCTGTGTTACGGGCTTGGCCTCCAAGAACCTTGTCGAAATCCGTGACCACTACAGGGTCTGGGGCAGCACGAAGAAGGACTCCCTGGTCGAACTCGCCTCGGCCATCATCGACCCCTACTATGAAAAGATGAAGCAGGATGCCCAAAGAACAAGTCCCCTATCCTGGCACAGGGCCTGGATGCGGCAACTGGATGAACCTCACCTCAGGTTCACGGCCAAGAGCGTGTACACATGCTACGAGATGCACAGGCGGATCATTGACATGAGGAAGTGCCTCGTTACCCAAATCGACGAGCCCGGATCGAGCCACAAGCAGAGAAAGCGTCACAAGAAGTAGATGATGATCAGATGATCGTTTATGCTAGTTAATCATGCATGCAATATATAGTTTACTTTATTGGTGTGTGGAAATGTCATGTGTGTAGTAGCCACCTATGTAATTATGCATGTAATAGTTTACTTTGGTGTGTGCAAGTGCCATGGTTGTAGTAGCCACCTATGTAAGTGGATGTTTAATTTGGTTATGCAAGCATGTCCTTATAAGTGCGTGTGTGTGTGTGTGTGTGTGTGTTGTTGTTGTTTTGTATCCAATCCCATCGCACAACACACACGTCTTATTAGCAGCAGCCGTTTGTGTTATTATCGGTCTTCACACACATTTCTGATTACAGACCTGTTTGCCGCGTATCACACACATCTTGTTAAGTTGAACCGTTTCTGTTCTCATGTCTCAATGCAAACAGTTCATCCGAGTGAACCGCATGCCGTATATCGCACACACCTTGATCTGGCTGACCATTTCTTTTGTGTTGCCTAATCACAAACAGTTCGTCTGAGTGAACCGTATGATGTATATCGCACACACCTCCATCTGGCTGCCCGTTTCTTGTGTTCCTCCTCATCGCAAACAGTTAATTGAACTGAACCGTATGCCCTTCATCACACGTGCAACTAAAATCTGAACCGTGTTTGATGGCTCCGCCATCGCAAACGTTTTGCACCTTTTTGACGGTTTTTTACACCACCATTTGCGATTATGGCATCGCACACAGTTTCGTCGAAGGGTCTCTAATCATAGTGTCGTGTGAGCAGCATCCTGCAGTAGTGAAGGGCTCTCGGAAGCCCGTATCATGGGAGCATGGAAAGCTTCGAATGACCTATAATTTTCAAGACACTTGACGTGCAAACACGTAGATGCATGAAGCCATTTAATTGGGCATCGAGTAGTCATGACATCTAATTGGGCCCCCGTCGTACTGTGCATGAATCCATTTATCCACCAGGCAAGCCACTACCCTGCCGTTCGCATGCCCCACTCAGCATTTTTACAATCAAAAAATTGCTAGCACTTCGCTCCTACTCGTCCCCGGACGTCCTTTAATATTACGGCAGTTCGCTCCTAATCGTCCCGTCCTTTCACATTACGGCAGTTCCACTAATCCTAACCCTCCTCCCAAATCCATGGCATCCCAAATCTCCATGATCGGCGGTGAGTACAAGGTTAGAACCATCACCAGCGATGGGTTCGACGTCATCTACACCTATTCTTCCGCGACGGTGAAAGTATGCCTTGATCGCTTCAGACGCATGTTGGAAAAGTCAAATGATGAGTGGGTTGCTAGGCTAGATGTTGAGTACACCACAACCCTGGACAAAGAGAAGAATCTAAAGGTGGAAGAGAAGATGAAGCCCGCCCGTGATCCAGGTATGCGTGCATAACTTTTTCTTGGTCTACCAGATATGCCATGCCGACGCTGAGTGCGAGGAATTTAAGAACTTCCTCACGGGTGGCCTATTCAAATTCCTTACTGTAGACTTTACGAACGACAGAAGAGTCCTGGGTCGGATAGGCCTCGCTGTAGGCGAGCCCTTCGACCTCCAGATGAATGGGCTGGTGCCCTACCGTGATCAGCCTTCAATGCTGACCCTGGCAGGAGCCATGGTTCATCCTTCGTACGACAAACTGAAGAAACCTCCGCCCAAGTTTCATCATCATGCATGGCAGTCACTACAAAAAAAAGACACATCCGTGACATTTTGGGCCGAACGAATTTTTTTCCTGTCATACTTATGACACTTCTATGCCAATAATTGTGACAAAACCTGGTATCATCATAGATGTGGTGGGGTCCTACTTCTATGACAAAAACTCATGACAGAAAATGGGCTTTTCGTCCTGGGCGTGCCGGAGACGCAGCTGCATGACATTCTTTGGGCCGTCCATGATGGAAAAAACCGTCGTAGAAGCGAGGGCGAGGAAAATATCGGGGTGTTCCCGGTTACGGTGGGTGGTCGGGGCCGAGCGATGTGCGTTTCTCTCGTACACGCACGCGCGTGGGTGCGAGGCGTTGGGCTCTAACTGAACCCGAGCGAGGCGTTGGCCTCTAACTGAACCCGAGCGATTGCACTGCAGGCTACACGTTACTGAACCTGAGCGATCGATCGATGGCTATTAACTGAACCCGATCGAGCGATTCCTTCGCTACTGCTGCTAACTGAAGCCGATCGATGCTGCCTCTGGACGAACAGTGAGCGTTGCTGGGGGGGTTTGGATGAACAATTTCCAGTGGGGGTGGATGAACAGGACCCCCTGGTGTTGCCTCTGGATGAATAGTGAGCGTTGATGGGGGTTTTAGATGAACAGTTCCCGGTGGGGGTGGATGAACAGGACCCCGTGGTGTTGCCTCTGGATGAACAGGACCCCGATCGATCGAGCCGGTTGGGGCTGGATGAACAGGACCCCGAGGAGGGCTGGATGAACAGGACCACCCCATGGAGGGCTGGATGAATAGTAGATGGTGGAGGGCTGGATGAACAGTAGCCCGTGGAGGGGCGGTTGAACAGGAGCCCGTGGAGAGGGCTGGTTGAACAGTAGCCGGTGGAGTTGCGCGCGGTGGAGGCTGGATGAACAGGAGCCCGTGGATGAACAGTCGCTGGTGGAGGCTGGAGGAGGTCGACGGTGGATGAACAGTAGCCCGTGGAGGATGGAGGGGGTCGACGGTGGAGATGAACAGTATCCCGTGGAGTCCCGTTTTGCGGTACGCCACACCCCTCCGGATGAACAGGACCCCCGTTTCGACCGTAGCGCTCCAACACAAGTCCGTTTCCTCCGTTTTGCGGTACACCACACCCCTCCCGATCAACAGGACCGCCATTTTGACCATAGGAGGTCCGTTTCCTCCGTTTTGCGGTACGCGAGACCCCTCCCGATGAACAGGATCCCGTTTCGAACGTGGCCGGTCGAACACAAGGCCGTTTCCTCCGTTCTGCGGTACGCCAGGCCTCGTTTCCATCGGCTGTTTCGTCCAAGCCGGTTGGCTCCCACTCGTTCGGTTGCCTCCCGATGAACACGACGCATTCCGTTGCCTCCCCATGAACACGACGACGACGTAGTTTCTCCGTTCCGACCCAGCCATGTAGACGAGCCCTGGCCGCACGTACGCGCGAGTAGGCATTCGAGACCCCGCCCGTATGTACGTACGTGGCCATATTTACTTTCTTGCACCCTGGCCGCTGTACGTACGTGTACATGCTACATGCGTGCCTCTAGTACGACACGTGCGCGCCTCTACATCGACCAGTATGTACGTACACGTTCACGACCAGAATGACAAGGCTACGTACGCTTCGACCAGGTGGGTCCCGACTGTTAGGCACTCCCTTGCGTGCGAAGATGTAGCTGGTTGGTCCCAGCAGTCAGGGGGCGAATCGTTTTGTTTGCCCAGACGCACTTCCTTGCGTGCGAAGATGTCGCTGGTAGGTCCCAGCAGTCAGGGGGGAACCGTTTTTTCATGAAATACGTTTGCCCGTCCGGTGGGTCCCTACTGTCAGGTGGAGGAATCATTATTTTCCGCGTAACAAGGAGGCACTTCCTTGCTGCGGCCGTGGAACAAGCTGTCAGCCTCTCCCCATACAGTCCACGTCCGATGGAAGCCGTTCCTTGACCACGTTGACCACGCCGCGTCTAGGGCACCAGGGCGGTGGACGACGGCGAGGCCTTGGAAGGGGACGGCGCGGAGCCTGGGAAGACGCGACAGTGGAAGCCCGCGCGGAGAGGAGTGCGTGGGTTCACTGGTTCGGCTGCGGTGTGAGGCTGTCGTCACCGCAGGGCCTGGCCAGCGGTGGGAATAGTAGGGGGCGGTGAGGCCTCCGCGGCAGCACAGCCGACCACCGGAGGCAGGAGCATGCGGCACGACCGGCGCTGCTTTGGGCGGCTGGAGCAAGAAGACCAGAGGTTGAAGAAGCACTACGGCAGTTGGATGGACATCGTATGGTCACTGGAGCTAGAATTGTTCATATTGACTAAATTGACAAAGCACTCCGTCCCCGTCAACTTAGTAGGCCCACAAGTCAGCCTCCCACCAAGGTGGGTCCCAACTAGCAGGGGGAGTATTCATTTTTTGTGCATAATAAGGAGGCACTTCCGGTGGGTCCGAGCTGACAGCGGGGGGAATGTTTTTTTCGCGAAATACGGTGGCCCATCCGGTGGGTCCCAACAGTCAGGGGGGAAACGTTTTTTTCGCCAAATACGGTGCCCCGTCCGGTGGGTCCCTGCTGTCAGGTGGAGGAATAATTAGTTTCCGCATAATAAGGAGGCACTTCCTTGCGGCTGCCGTGGACTCAGCTGTCAGCCTCTCCATGTACAGTACTCTTTCGATGGAAGTCATTCCTTGACCACGTTGACCACACCGCGCCGAGAGCACCAGGGCGGTGGACGACGACGAGCGGCGAGGCCTAGTAAGGGGACGACGCGGAGCCAGGGAAGACGCGGTAGTGGAAGCCCGCACGGAGAGGAGTACGAGGGTTCACTGGTTCGGCTGCGGTGTGAGGCTGCCATCGCCGCAGAATAACGGGGGGTGTGGGTGAGTGGAGGGATGGCCTGGCCAGTGGTGGGTGTAGTAGGGGGCGGTGTGGCCTCCGCGGCAGCACAGCCGGCCACGGGAGGCAGGAGCAGGCGGCACGACCGGCGCTGCTTTGGGCGGCTGGAGCAAGAAGACCAGAGGTTGAAGAAGCACTACGGCCGTTGGATGGACATCGTACGGTCACTGCAGCTAGAATCGTTCATATTGACTAAGTTGACAAAGCCCTTGGTACGCGCCAACTTAGTAGGCCCACAGGTCAGCTTCCGATTCGGTGCGCCCCAGATGTCAGGTGGAGGAATCATTTTTTTGGCGGGTGAAGCTAGAATATCCGAGATTGAAGAAGAAGCATGGCATCCGTTGGATGGACATCCAACGGCCACTCCTGCTAGAACCGTGTGTTGACTATAATAAGTTGACAAAGCCTTGCATACGCGTCAACTTCTTTTTTTTAAGGGACGCGTCAACTTAGTAGGCCCACAAGTGTATGGCAGAGAACTTATAGCCCATTTGCGATTTGTAAGAATGTACAACCCATTTTTGAATTCTAATGCAATTTACTACAGCCCATTTACAGTTTGTTAAAAGTACAACCCATTTTCTAGCTAGGACAACGATTAATAATTTCAACCACCCATTCAAGACAGAATTCAATAAAATTTCCCACATTTTGATGTGATCCGAAATATTTTTATCCCGAAATTTCTAGTCAGATTAAATATAAATTTGTATTACGTAAAAATCTAGCAACACATTGTGCGCGCAACAATTAAAAATTAAGATTTTCAAAATCCATAAATAATATTTTATAAACTAATTTCGTGCTTGGTGCATTTTTTATAGTTACTCCCATTTTTTATAATTGCATCCCATTTATTATTTTTAAAGCCCATTTTCCTGTTAAGCCTAATGCATCCCTCCTAGGAAAGATTTGTAGCCCAGCGGGGCGGAGAATAACAAGTTGACTGGGTATTCCTCAAAAAAATGTATAGCTGGGCTAGCCATTTTCATCTTGAAAAAAATTAATATCTGGGCTGGATATCTCTCCTGGGATAGACGGGCCACAGCCCGCCCAGTTAATACCCTGCTCTGCTCTGAACAACAACGAAAACATCACCAAGAAAAACTCTGCAGTGCTCACGCCTCAAAAACACAAATACTGCTCGAGCTGCTTGGTCCCAGCTGTCGGCCGCACCTTGTGCAATTCTCTCGTTTATATTGACTACATAGGTTGACAATGGTGTGGGACCGTGATGTCAGGAAACCAGGAGGAAGTAAAAAAATATAGTTGTACATAATAAGGAGGCACTTGCGTACGTACGACTATGGCCCTAGTGGGTCCCAACTGTCATCTAGTCAAAATAAAGTCATCTCCTGAATCCTCATGTTCATTGACCATGTTAACAATGCTCGGCACCACGGCGAGCGCAACAACTCGAAGGACGATGGAGAGGGCCTCGCGGGCCCTACGGATGGTTTGATACAGTGCCCGCTGCTCATTCAGGATGCCAGGATCATCGGACACCTATGAGCACCTTTGAGAGACTGAGACGGCATGAAACGGTAAGGCCGCGCTTGGGAGCTCTGGTTTATTTCACACCTGTATTAAGATACAAGTGTAATTTACTCGTCATCGGAAACAATGCGTAAAATACAGGCATAATGAAACCGAGGGCCCGAGGTCTGTAAGTAAAACCGGCGGGTTACGCGTGTAATTTGAGAGACCGGTGTATATTTTACTAGTCGAAATCGACCAACCAAGCGCTTCGCCCGAGACCATCTGCTTTTATTTACAAGCGTCAGTTTTACAAGCGGTTTTGGTTGGAAAACGATGATCCAATCACGGCCTAAGATGATGAGTTGGTCGGAAGATCATATGGTTTCACGTCTAACCTACCCGACTTGGCGTATAGGCTATGAATGAAACATAAGACGATGAACTTCTTAAGCACGGAAACAACAGAAGAGGATGATCTTCCTAACAAGCAAATCACTGGCATTAGATCGACATGCAAAACAATACGAAGCATTATTCTCAGGAGGCACGGTGAACAGCTCGTGATGCCGCATGCCACAACATTCCAAGCTCAACTTTGCAATCAAACACAACGCCTGGCATTACATAGACAATATTCAGAGCAAACTCTTAAAATATCTTACATAAGTCAACATTCATGTGACTATGCATCTGAGTAGAGTAAATATTTACTTCTGAACTGAAGACATGAATAGGAAAAAACGATCGATGTTGCTCACAGCAAAGGGCGTCCCACTCAAAATTATCAAATGCATGTCTTCTGGCTAACATCAATGAGCAAAAATTGACAAGGTTTTCCAATTCCAATATATTAAACTCATGTAAACTTTGACAAGCTTTTCCCATTCAAAATATGTAATGCCTATGATTGTGGAACGGGCAGGGTTTGTCATCAGTTTGTCATCTGATAGTCCGGTGGCTCAAGGTGACGACGAATGATTAGAGAACTATTCGATGTATTGTGCATGATGTGAAGTATTATGGAGGACATGAACCATCTGAACATTTTGTGCAGTTCCACTAAAATCAAGCTGAGCATCCCTGTGGATTTCGTATTTATATGCTACCAGAAAACAAAGACACATCAGCACACACATGAATATTGGCCCCAGTGTCAACCCACCAATCGGTGGACTAACAAACTGAAAGTACGGTAAACAGATTACCATACCCAGATGCCCCATCATTGTTGCTTAGAGTGACATTGACAGACTTGGAGTCCTGTCCTGGCTTCTTCGTACTTGTTTGGGCACTTGTTTGCCCAGTGTTCCTCCGAACCACAAGTAAAGCAACCATCTCTCTTTTTGTCTTTCTTCTTACCCTTCTTAATGGCCGACGCTGGCAGCACCATTCAAACATATAGTCCGGTGGCTCAAGGTGACGACAAATGATTAGAAAACCATTCGATGGATTGTGCATGATGAAGTATTATGGAGGCACAAACCATCTGGACATTTTGTGCAGTTCCACTAAAATCAAGCTGAGCATCCCTGTGGATATCGTATTTATATGCTGCAAGAAAACAAAGACACAGCAGCACACACATGAATATTGGCCCTAGTGTCAACTCACCAATCGGTGGACTAACAAACTGAAAGTACGGTAAACAGATTACCATACCCAGATGCCCCATCTTTCTTGCTTAGAATGACATTGACAGATTTGGAGTCCTGTCCTGGCTTCATGTACTTGTTTGGGCACTTTTTGCCCAGTGCACTCCACGTGTTGTAGAGTTTCCTATGCTCTCTGCAGACTAGTCATGTCACCAGCGTCTACTAATATTCTGTAAAGCTTCTCGATCATTCCTTGTGTAATGTAGCGCAAACAGTGACTGCTTCTTTCTGCGAAGTGGTAAGACCAACTGGACCCATTGGTGCAGCAGTTTGCCTTAGACACATTGGCTCCTTTTGTGCAGTTCAACTAAAATCAAAGTCGGAATAAAACCGAGCTTTAATTTTGATATCCCTGTAAGCAACAAAAGGTATAAGGGAAACAATTACTGAGAAATAACAGTTGATGACTTGTACTCCCAGAAGAAAAACATCTACGGATCTACCTTATCTTAATGGGAAACAAAGCAGGAGAGTAGCAATTCTCAATCAGTGTGATTCATTCATATTAACTGAGACATTATCTTAACAATGCCTTGTTTCAAGATGTATAAAGAACGACAAAGCAGAAAAGTATCATTCCTAAAACAATGCGACTGATTCATTTTAACAGAGACATTATCTTAACAATACCTTGGTTAAACATGTAGAAAGAACTACAAAGCATGATAGTACCATTTGTAAAACACTGTAACTGATATATAATAACAGAGACATTATCTGAACAATACATTTCTTAAACATGTACTCCGGACGATCCCTAACAGAAATGGTACTCCCGCCGATCCCTAACAAGTGTTGCAGTTTTGAACTAAGATTCAGTAGTTAATTCTGAGGAAAGTCGGTACTGACCTTTCAAGGCCAAGATTTGAAACAACTCGTGAGGAAGACCTGAGAGAGATCTCAACACATATATGGAAATCCGGTCTCATTTTGTGCAGTTCCACCAAAATTAAGCGAAGCAAAATGTCGCAATAGCAACAAGTTGAATAGTTATCCTTGTTTTAATAGAGGCAAAAAAGGAATCAATTACTGGCCAATAAAGGAGGATGAAACATGCGGCCACAAAAATGGTAATCGCCCCTATCCCTAACAAGTGTTGCAGTTTTGAAATAAGATTCAGTAGTTAATTTTGAGAGTGGCATTGCTTAATTTTACCAGCAGCATTAGATTAACAAAAAGCATAAACAGTTCCAGGGGAGAGTGGGCGCAACAACAACATGTGCTTCCATCTACTTATAAAGGGGGTGATGCAGAGTTTGTTGTAACAAAGCAACAAGCATAATGTCTGGGTTGGTCCCATTTTTGTTCACTACTTAATGGGAAAAGACAGCAATACAATAGCTTCAATTCAACATTTATTTAAAACAGTACCAATACAAGTAGCACAACATCTCAAAACACATTGCACGATCATGTGGATGAAGGCAAGTACCAACCTGTCATGATGCACACAAGATCACGTACGAATCTGCCAACACGAATAGGAAATCCAATCTCGTTTTGTGCAATTACTCTGAAATCAAGTAAAGTCGCCGGTGTGACATTTAAGTTTGCTATAGCAACAAGTTCAATAGATATCCCTGATTTAACAGAGGCAAAAAAGGAAAAAATTACTACCAATAAAGGAGGATGAAACATGCGGCCACAAAAAGAAGCATCTACCTTATCTTGATGGAAAACAAAGTATACGACAGTAGCATTTCTAAAAGGGTTGCATTGATTCATATTAACAGTGAAATTCTCTTAAAATAGTTCAGTAGTTAATTCTGAGAGTGGCATTGCTTAAAATACAATAGCTTCAATTCAACATTTATTTAAAACAGTACCAATACAAGTAGCACAACATCTCAAAACACATTGCACGATCATGTGGATGGGACATGGGACATGCCAGCACCATGTGCGTCCACACGTATAAATGGGTGATGCAGAGTATGTAGCCAGGCAGCACATCTGCGTTGGTCACATATTTGTTCTCTTTGAAACTTTTTCCGATGTGAGGGCAGCAAATCTAGTCCTAAACAAACTACCCGATCCCCCAGTTTCTTTCCCTTTTCAACAAAGAGTTCGGTTCCTTACAGATGTGTGTACTGGGTTACCCCCCTTTTCCCTTTTCGACTAACAAAGCGGCTGGATAGCTAGTCTATACTACTTTCCCTCCCTCCTTTCCTCATTGAAACACGTCCTAGATTCATGCTCCACCCCACCGCACCCTTCTTTCCTCTTCGAACCAAGACCTAGATTCGACTACATAACCGAAAAAGATCAGCATGCAGCTAGACCAATGACGGTTTCAAAGAAACTTATACCTTAGGGTCGTCGGGATGTGGCAAGGCATGTGGAGGGAGGTCGGATCTGCCCACACTACATACGGCAGCGAGGAAGAAGGGGTCGGTGGCCCTCCCGCACAGGCGCTGGGTGAAAGAGAAAAGCGCAGCCGGCAGTGGATTGCCTCCCTCACCAAAGGCGATAGAGTGAACGCTGCACCTCCTCCCCTTCCCGGTGCGACGGGATCCGGACGCCTCCTTCGCCAGCTGTGAGGGGGGTGAGAGAGACAGCGACCACAACGCGGTCTTGTTTAGATATGGTGAAGAGGGTAAGAGACAGTGAATATAGCAAACCCTAGCAAAATAACGCTGAGCCTCCAGCGTGTATATATATATGTAGTGCGGCGAGAGTGTGGAGAGTGCAAACCCTAGCGAACAAGCGTTGAGGCTCCAACTTATATATATACTGTAGTACAGACTGAGCTCCGGTGCCTTAACTGCACTTGCTTTTGGCTGTATGACAGGTGGGCCAGCCACATTTTGGGCCCACCTGTCATAAACCCAGAGGCAGGTGCACTAAAGTCAATGAAGCTGCGTCCATATAGTACTCATGTATACGACTAATATATAGTGGAGTGATTTTCTTATTCTCTCCATAACAATCGTTTTAAATTGTGTAAGTACGAAACGAAACTCTTTATTTAACGTACCAGTGAAGAAAACTACTACTCCCTCTGTTCCTAAATATTTGTATTTCTAGAGATTTCAACAAATGACTACATACGGAGCAAAATGAGTGAATCTACACCGTAAAAAATGTCTATATACATCCGTATGTGGTAGTCCATTGCAAACCACTTGAAAGACAAATATTTAGGAACGGAGGGAGTACTTCCGATGAACTAACGATCCACGCGTCCTGGTCGCACTTCCTGTACTTCACGTGCGGTACACTACCCTCCCTTAAGTGAACAACCACACATGCGCCAAATTATCGGAAACGTGTGAGAGTGTGTACAAATAAAGAATTTTAATTTCAATTATCGGAAAGGTTTGAGAGTATGTACAGTTTGCCCTCTCTAATAATTATGGTTTGTTGTGTTCGGCCTAAACTTGGTCAAACTTTACAAAGTTTGACTTCAGTCAAATCTAATATGCGGAGTAAATAAAAATGGAGGGCTACTACGTCCTTCCGGGTTTTTAGTCCACACCATTTTTTAATCAAAGTTAATAGCTGGACAAATAAAATTACAGGGGAGCTGGAGACAAAGTTGTGAGAAGGCTTAGAAATCAATACAAAACTTATGCTCTTAGTACCAACGTCGATCCTTCTTTGAGGAAACATTTGGTTCATAGCCAATTGTGTGATAAAATTGCACCAACGTGAAAGACGACTGCGTCTCCAACGCAACCAAGGTGAACTGACGAAGGATATCATCTTTGTGGGTAACAAGCAAAGAGCACTGATGGAAGACAACTTGTTTTTCATTGAAAATCGATCAGCTTCACCAGCCGACGCAACCATGAGGCGCAACCATGAGCATCGATAGGTCATAGTGGTGATGCATCATCTATTTGGCATCAAGTTTGGTGAGGCACCTATGAAGTTCGATAAATCCTCACTTTGGTCTGTTTCTTCTCAGTAGTCAAGCTCGAGGAAGGAAGAACCACGTGGCAGAGGACAGTGAGGCGGAACAACAATGGCCATCCAATTTTCCGTAGTTCCACTAAAATTGAGGAAGACATGCCCGGGTATGGAGATACACATCGCTGTTTCCAAAAATATAAAAAAGGGATATAGTGTTGTTACTTTGTTTTACAAGATTAACAACGACATCTCAATTGTCAATAAGAATTATGAAAAGTACACCAACAAACAGAAGCATCATGATTATCTTGATGGGAACTAAACCAGGATACCCGGGAAAAAAGCATTTCTTCATTTAACCAGTGATAGTATTAGATTAGCAGCAACAATAGGAGCATATGGACAATGTCCGCACAACCACCGTGTACTTTTTGTCGAAACAAAATGTATACCTCCACCGAGGCATAAATCAGGACAACTTTTCGAGTGGCATTTCCTCTATAATAGTAGGTGATGTTGGACCAGCCGATGAACCCTAGCTACTATACATGGGGAGCTGGGGAGTAGTCGCATAGAAGAAAACTCGCATGCAGCGACCTAGGGAGCTGGACCAGTACAACAAGTTATACCTCAGGTGGGCGAGATGTCGCTTAGGCGGGCGGGTGGGATCTGCCCACACGACGGCAGCGAACAAGGGCGCGGAGGACCTTCGTCCGCGCCAGCACCAGCTCTAAGAGGACGGTGCGCATCGGCTTCCTCCATCGCCGACGACGACAGCGTCAACGCTGCACCTCCTCACCTCCCGCGGCGGACGGGATTCGGCCGGATCTGTGAGCACCGGTGAGGAGAGAGATAGTGTGGACACTGTCATCTTGTTTTGATATGGAGAGGGCGAGAGAGCGAGACGTGAGAAACTCTATCAAACAAGAGGCTATAATGGAGTAAAACAATCTCTCCATAGTAGTGGTTTTAAATAGAATACGCGCGTTCCCGGAAAAAAGAAACGAAAATTGGCGGACAATTTTTTAACGTACCAAGAAAGAAAACTCGATCAAAAACACGCCCCCGCTTCCAGGTCGCGAGAGTCGTCGCGCACACACACATAGACATAGACATGCATATCCGTGTTTACGTAAAATTCCATTTCCATCTCCATCTCCAATCATATTTGTCCAACTGGCACATTTTTTACGTTGTTAATTATATACGCGGCAATATTAATGTACAACATCTCTTATTTGCGGGCGTCCGGACCGCTGCCACGGCCACTTCTACCCAACCCGAACCCTCTTCATCACCTGCGCGTGCTTCCCGCCCGAAACGGTCAGTGCCGCATTCATGCCCGGCCAGAGCGGACGCGACCTCTCACAAGTGCCGGCATTGAAGCGGCGTGCCTGCCGAGAGAGCGTCGCCCGCGCCGCTTCCTGGTGCACGCGACTGCTCTGTGTTCAAAGGTCGCAATAGCCGGCCACAACATGCATGTAAAAAGTTCTTGGGAGTCCATGCTACAGCTAGCTGTCCTCCCCCAACTCGTCAATCTCTTCCAGTAGTACTAGTACTCCATGGCGCGATCCATCGACAAGCAGGCGGGAAAGTTATTGTATACTCGGTTTGCGGTGAGTGGCATGCCGAGCGACCGTGTGGGGTCGAGCCGTGGAGGAGGGTGAGACACGAACGCGACAGACGTGATTTAAACATTGGTTTTGCTCGATGGCGCGATCCACGAAACGAAACATTGGTTTCTCTCCGTTTCCATTTTTTCTTCGGAAAAACGGAAAGTTTGCACTCCATTTTCATTGCTACTGCAAGGTTGCCCCATTACAACATTACATCAAATACAAAGGAAAACTAACATGCATGCTGATGCATCTCAATGATTCACAGATCATAGCCAAATATTTACTTCACAACTAAAGACAAAAGTTGTGAGAGTGTGTACGAAAGAAAAACTACTGATGGGGTCACTACGACTTAAACCCTAAACCCTAAACAGGATTTAATTTCCTGGCCAGGTAGACCCCGTCGAAGGAAAGATGGCTGGCACCCTCGGATCATACGATGCTTTTGTGCAGTTCCACTAAAATCGAGCTGAGCATCCCTGATGGCAAAGATATTGAATAAGTGTGATTAGAATAATAGTACTGGCACTAGTTCATGAGACATAAACTCATCACAAGTAGAAGCCGGTAGAAGTAGAGAAAGATCGACATGGAGATGGAGCTACGTGGGGAGTTGCGGCAGGGGAGTTGCGGCAGTGGAGCAGTGGAGCTACCTGGGACGTCGGGCTGTAGCTAGAAGGGCGGTTGGGACGCGACATAGGCCCATACCGTGGTGACCCCCGATTGCGACGCACCGACTGTGGATTTTCTCCCTCGCCGATGTCGACCGCGTCTACGCAGAACATTGCACTCCAAAAAAAGACACATCCGTGACATTTTGGGCCGAAACGAAAATCTTTTCTGTCATACTTATGACACTTCTTGTTGAAAATATGCCCTAGAGGCAATAATAAATGGTTATTTTTATATTTCTTTGTTCATGATAATTGTCTATTGTTCATGCTATAATTGTGTTATCCAGAAATCGTAATACATGTGTGAATGCATAGACCACAACATGTCCCTAGTAAGCCTCTAGTTGACTAGCTCGTTGATCAACAGATAGTCATGGGTTTCCTGACTATGGACATTGGATGTCATTGATAAAGGGATCACATCATTAGGAGAATGATGTGATGGACAAGACCCAATCCTAAGCATAGCTCAAAGATCATGTAGTTCGTTTGCTAGAGCTTTTCCAATGTCAAGTATCTTTTCCTTAGACCATGAGATCGTGCAACTCCCGGATACCGTAGGAGTGCTTTGGGTGTGCCAAACGTCACAACGTAACTGGGTGACTATAAAGGTATACTACGGGTATCTCCGAAAGTGTCTGTTGGGTTGGCACGGATCGAGACTGGGATTTGTCATTCCGTATGACGGAGAGGTATCTCTGGGCCCACTCGGTAATGCATCATCATAATGAGCTCAATGTGACTAAGGAGTTAGCCACGGGATCATGCATTACGGTACGAGTAAAGAGACTTGCCGGTAACGAGATTGAACAAGGTATTGGGATACCGACGATCGAATCTCGGGCAAGTAACATACCGATTAACAAAGGGAATTGTATACGGGATTGATCGAATCCTCGACATCGTGGTTCATCCGATGAGATCATGGTGGAACATGTGGGAGCCAACATGGGTATCCAGATCCCGCTGTTGGTTATTGACCGGAGAGGCGTCTCGGTCATGTCTGCATGTCTCCCGAACCCGTAGGGTCTACACACTTAAGGTTCGGTGACGCTAGGGTTGTAGAGATATTAGTATGCGGAAACCCGAAAGTTGTTCGGAGTCCCGGATGAGATCCCGGACGTCACGAGGAGTTCCGGAATGGTCCGGAGGTGAAGAATTATATATAGGAAGTCCAGTTTCGGCCACCGGGAAAGTTTCGGGGGTTATCAGTATTGTACCGGGACCACCGGAAGGGTCCCGGGGGTCCACCGGGTGGGGCCACCTATCCCGGAGGGCCCCATGGGCTGAAGTGGGAAGGGAACCAGCCCTTAGTGGGCTAGGGCGCCCCCTTTGGCTTGTGGGGGAAGCCACCCCCGTCCCCCCTTTGGCCGCCGCCCTCCCCCCCATGTAGATGGGATCCAGGGCTGGCGCCCCCTCCCAGGGGGCCTATATATAGTGGGGGGGAGGGAGGGCAGCAGCACCATAGCCCCTGGCGCCTCCCTCTCCCCCTGCAACACCTCTACCTCTCGCAGAAGCTTGGCGAAGCCCTACCGAGATCCCGCTACATCCACCACCACGCCGTCGTGCTGCTGGATATCCATCAACCTCTCCTTCCCCCTTGCTGGATCAAGAAGGAGGAGACGTCGCTGCTCCGTACGTGTGTTGAACGCGGAGGTGCCGTCCGTTTGGCACTCGGTCATCGGTGATTTGGATCACGGCGAGTACGACTCCATCAACCCCGTTCATTGGAACGCTTCCGCTCGCGATCTACAAGGGTATGTAGATGCACTCCTTTCCCCTCGTTGCTAGTATACTCCATAGATGGATCTTGGTGATGCGTAGGAATTTTTTTAAAATTCTGCTACGATCCCCAACAGTGGCATCATGAGCCAGGCCTATGCGTAGTTACTATGCACGAGTAGAACACAAAGCATTTGTGGGCGTAGATGTTGCCAATTCTTCTTGCCGCTACTAGTCTTATCTTGTTGCCCGGACCGACCTTACACGTACGCTTACGTGAGACTGGTTCCACCGACTGACATGCACTAGTTGCATAAGGTGGCTGGCGGGTGTCTGTCTCTCCCACTTTAGTCGGAACGGATTCGATGAAAAGGGTCCTTATGAAGGGTAAATAGAAATTGGCATATCACATTGTGGTTTTACGTAGGTAAGAAACGTTCTTGCTAGAAACCTATACAAGCCAGGTAAAAAAAACTTGCAACAACAATTAGAGGACGTCTAACTTGTTTTTGCAGCATGTGCCTTGTGATGTGATATGGCCAGAAGATGTGATGAATGATATATGTGATGTATGAGATTGATCATATTCTTGTAATAGGAATAACGACTTGCATGTCGATGAGTATGACAACCGGCAGGAGCCATAGGACATGTCTTTATTTTTTTTGTATGACCTGCGTGTCATTGAATAACGCCATGTAAATTACTTTACTTTATTGCTAAACGCGTTAGCCATAGAAGTAGAAGTAATCGTTGGCGTGACAACTTCATGAAGACACAATGATGGAGATCATGATGATGGAGATCATTGTGTCATGCCGGTGACGAAGATGATCATGGTGCCCCGAAGATGGAGATCAAAGGAGCAAAATGATATTGGCCATATCATGTCACTATTTGATTGCATGTGATGTTTATCATGTTTTGCATCTTATTTGCTTAGAACGACGGTAGTAAGTAAGATGATCCCTTATTATAATTTCAAGAAAGTGTTCCCCCTAACTGTGCACCGTTGCGAAGGTTCGTTGTTTCGAAGCACCACGTGATGATCGGGTGTGATAGATTCTAACGTTCGCATACAACGGGTGTTGACGAGCCTAGCATGTACAGACATGGCCTCGGAACACACGCAATACACTTAGGTTGACTTGATGAGCCTATCATGTACAGACATGCCCTCAGAACACGGAGGACCGAAAGGTCGAGCATGAGGCGTATAGAAGATACGATCAACATGGAGATGTTCACCGATCTTGACTAGTCCGTCTCACGTGATGATCGGACACGGCCTAGTTAACTCAGATCATGTTTCACTTAGATGACTAGAGGGATGTCTATCTGAGTGGGAGTTCATTGCATAATTTGATTAGATGGACTTAATTATCATGAACTTAGTCTAAAATCTTTACAATATGTGTTGTAGATCAAATGGCCCACGTTGTCCTCAACTTCAACGCGTTCCTAGAGAAAACCAAGCTGAAAGATGATGGCAGCAACTATACGGACTGGGTCCGGAACCTGAGGATCATCCTCATAGCTGCCAAGAAAGATTATGTCCTAGAAGCACCGCTAGGTGAAGCATCCATCCCAGAGAACCAAGACGTTATGAACTTGGCAATCATGTGCTGATGATTACTCCCTTGTTCGGTGCAGCATGCTTTACAGCTTAGAACCGGGGCTCCAAAAGTGTTTTGAGAAACATGGAGCATATGAGATGTTCGAAGAGCTGAAAATGGTTTTCCAAGCTCATGCTCGGGTCGAGAGATATGAAGTCTCCGACAAGTTCTTCAGCTGTAAAATGGAGGAAAATAGTTCTGTCAGTGAGCACATACTCAGAATGTCTGGGTTACACGACCGCTTGTCTCAACTGGGAGTTAATCTCCCGGATGACGCGGTCATTAACAGAATCCTTCAGTCGCTTCCACCATGCTACAAGAGCTTGGTGATGAACTTCAATATGCAGGGGATGGAAAAGACCATTCCTGAGGTATATTCAATGCTGAAATCAGCGGAGGTGGAAATCAGAAAGGAACATCAAGTGTTGATGGTGAATAAAACCACTAAGTTCAAGAAAGGCAAGGGTAAGAAGAACTTCAAGAAGGACGGCAAGGGAGTTGCCGTGCCCGGTAAACCAGTTGCCAGGAAGAAGTCAAAGAATGGACCCAAGCCTGAGACTGAGTGCTTTTATTGCAAGGGAAGTGGTCACTGGAAGCGGAACTGCCCCAAATACTCAGCGGACAAGAAGGCCGGCAACACCAAAGGTATAGGTGATATACATGTAATTGATGTGTACCTTACCAGTACTCGTAGTAGCTCCTGGGTATTTGATACCGGTGCGGTTGCTCATATTTGTAACTCAAAACAAGAGCTGCGGAATAAACGGAGACTGGCGAAGGACGAGGTGACGATGCACATCGGGAATGGTTCCAAGGTCGATGTGATCGCCGCGGCACGCTACCTCTGCATTTACCCACGGGATTAGTTTTAAACCTCAATAATTGTTATTTAGTGCCAGCTTTGAGCATGAACATTGTATATGGATCTCGTTTAATTCGAGATGGCTACTCATTTAAATCCGAGAATAATGGTTGTTCTATTTATATGAGAGATATGTTTTATGGTCATGCCCCGCTGGTCAATGGTTTATTCTTGATGAATCTCGAACGTGATGTTACACATATTCATAGTGTGAATACCAAAAGATGTAAAGTTGATAACGATAGTCCCACATACTTGTGGCACTACCGCCTTGGTCACATTGGTGTCAAACGCATGAAGAAGCTCCATGCAGATGGACTTTTGGAGTCTCTTGATTACGAATCATTTGACACGTGCGAACCATGCCTCATGGGTAAGATGACCAAGACTCCGTTCTCCGGAACAATGGAGCGAGCAACCAACTTGTTGGAAATCATACATACTGATGTGTGCGGTCCAATGAGTGTTGAGGCTCGCGGTGGCTATCGCTATGTTCTCACTCTCACTGATGATTTAAGTAGATATGGGTATGTCTACCTAATGAAACACAAGTCTGAGACCTTTGAAATGTTCAAGGAATTTCAGAGAGAGGTTGAGAATCAACGTGACAGGAAAATAAAGTTCTTACGATCAGATCGTGGAGGAGAATATTTAAGTCACGAATTTGGTGCACACTTAAGGAAATGTGGAATCGTTTCACAACTTACGCTGCCTGGAACACCTCAGCGAAATGGTGTGTCCGGACGTTGTAATCGCACTCTATTAGATATGGTGCGATCTATGATGTCTCTTACCGATTCACCGCTATCATTTTGGGGATACGCTCTAGAGACAGCTGCATTCACTTTAAATAGGGCTCCGTTGAAATCCGTTGAGACGACACCGTATGAATTATGGTTTGGGAAGAAACCTAAGCTGTCGTTCCTAAAAGTTTGGGGATGCGATGCTTATGTCAAGAAACTTCAACCTGAAAAGCTCGAACCCAAGTCGGAAAAATGCGTCTTCATAGGATACCCTAAGGAAACCATTGGGTATACCTTCTACCTAAGATCCGAAGGCAAGATCTTTTGCCAAGAACGGGTCCTTTCTGGAGAAAGAGTTTCTCTCAAAAGAATTAAGTGGGAGGAAAGTGGAACTTGATGAGGTGATAGTCACCCCTTCCGAACCAGAAAGTAGCGCAGCGCGGGAAGATGTTCCTGTGGTGCCTACACCGACTGGGAAGGAAGTTAATGATGATGATCATGAAGCTTCGGATCAAGTTACTGCTGAACTTCGTAGGTCCACAAGGACACATTCCGCACCAGAGTGGTACGGCAACCCTGTCCTGGAAATCATGTTGTTAGACAACGGTGAACCTTCGAACTATGAAGAAGCGATGGCGGGCCCGGATTCTGACAAATGGCTAGAAGCCATGAAATCCGAGATAGGATCCATGTATGAAAACGAAGTATGGACTTTGACTAACTTGCCCGATGATCGGCGAGCCATAGAAAATAAATGGATCTTTAAGAAGAAGACAGACGCGGATGGTAATGTGACCATCTATAAGGCTCGACCTGTCGCTAAGGGTTATCGACAAGTTCAAGGGGTTGACTACGATGAGACTTTCTCACCCGTAGCGAAGCTGAAGTCCGTCCGAATCATGTTAGCAATTGCCGCATTCTATGATTATGAGATATGGCAAATGGACGTCAAAACGGCATTCCTTAACGGCTTCCGGAAGGTTTTGTCGATCCTAAGAATGCTAACAAAGTATGCAAGCTCCAGTGCTCAATCTATGGGCTGGTGCAAGCATCTCGGAGTTAGAACATTCGCTTTGATGAGATGATCAAAGCGTTTGGGTTTACACAGACTTATGGAGAAGCCTGTGTTTACAAGAAAGTGAGTGGGAGCTCTGTAGCATTTCTCATATTATATGTGGATGACATACTATTGATGGGAAATGATATAGAATTCTTGGAAAGTATAAAGGCCTATTTGAATAAGTGTTTTTCAATAAAGGACCTTGGAGAAGCTGCTTATATATTAGGCATCAAGATCTATAGAGATAGATCAAGACGCCTCATTGGTCTTTCACAGAGTACGTACCTTGACAAGATATTGAAGAAGTTCAATATGGATCTGTCCAAGAAGGGGTTCTTGCCTGTATTGCAAGGTGTGCAATTGAGCACGGCTCAATGCCCGACCACGGCAGAAGATAGAGAAAAGATGAGTGTCATCCCCTATGCCTCGGCCATAGGGTCTATTATGTATGCCATGGTGTGTACCGGACCTGATGTAAACCTTGCCGTAAGTTTGGTAGGAAGGTACCAAAGTAATCCCGGCATGGAACACTGGACAACGGTCAAGAATATCCTGAAGTACCTGAAGAGGACTAAGGATATGTTTCTCGTTTATGGAGGTGACGAAGAGCTCGTCATAAAGGGTTACATCGACGCTAGCTTCGACACAGATCTGGATGACTCGAAGTCACAAACCGGATACGTGTATATTTTGAATGGAGGAGCAGTAAGCTGGTGCAGTTGCAAGCAAAGCGTCGTGACGGGATCTACATGTGAAGCGGAGTACATGGCGGCCTCAGAGGCAGCACAGGAAGCAGACTGGATGAAGGAGTTCATTACCGACTTAGGGGTGATTCCCAATGCGTCGGGCCCGATGACTCTCTTCTGTGACAACACTGGAGCTATTGCTCTTGCCAAGGAGCCCAGGTTTCACAGGAAGACCAGGCATATCAAGCGTCACTTCAACTCCATTCGTGAAAGTGTTCAAAATGGAGACATAGATATTTGTAAAGTACATACGGACCTGAATGTAGCAGATCCGTTGACTAAACCTCTCCCTAGGGCAAAACATGATCAACACCAGAACGCTATGGGTGTTCGATTCATCACAATGTAACTAGATTATTGACTCTAGTGCAAGTGGGAGACTGTTGGAAATATGCCCTAGAGGCAATAATAAATGGTTATTATTATATTTCTTTGTTCATGATAATTGTCTATTGTTCATGCTATAATTGTGTTATCCGGAAATTGTAATACATGTGTGAATGCATAGACCACAACATGTCCCTAGTAAGCCTCTAGTTGACTAGCTCGTTGATCAACAGATAGTCATGGGTTTCCTGACTATGGACATTGGATGTCCTTGATAACGGGATCACATCATTAGGAGAATCATGTGATGTACAAGACCCAATACTAAGCATAGCTCAAAGATCGTGTAGTTCGTTTGCTAGAGCTTTTCCAATGTCAAGTATCTTTTCCTTAGACCATGAGATCGTGCAACTCCCGGATACCGTAGGAGTGCTTTGGGTGTGCCAAACGTCACAACGTAACTAGGTGACTATAAAGGTATACTACGGGTATCTCCGAAAGTGTCTGTTGGGTTGGCACGGATCGAGACTGGGATTTGTTACTCCGTATGACGGAGAGGTATCTCTGGGCCCACTCGGTAATGCATCATCATAATGAGCTCAATGTGACTAAGGAGTTAGCCACGGGATCATGCATTACGGTACAAGTAAAGAGACTTGCCGGTAACGAGATTGAACAAGGTATTGGGATACCGACGATCGAATCTCGGGCAAGTAACATACCGATTGACAAAGGGAATTGTATACGGGATTGATCGAATCCTCGACATCGTGGTTCATCCGATGAGATCATGGTGGAACATGTGGGAGCCAACATGGGTATCCAGATCCCGCTGTTGGTTATTGACCGGAGAGGCGTCTCGGTCATGTCTGCATGTCTCCCGAACCCGTAGGGTCTACACACTTAAGGTTCGGTGACGCTAGGGTTGTAGAGATATTAGTATGCGGAAACCCGAAAGTTGTTCGGAGTCCCGGGTGAGATCTCGGATGTCATGAGGAGTTCCGGAATGGTCCGGAGGTGAAGAATTATATATAGGAAGTCCAGTTTCGGCCACTGGGAAAGTTTCGGGGGTTATCGGTATTGTACCGGGACCACCGGAAGGGTCCCGGGGGTCCACCGGGTGGGGCCACCTATCCCGGAGGGCCCCATGGGCTGAAGTGGAAAGGGAACCAGCCCTTAGTGGGCTGGGGTGCCCCCCTTGGGCCTCCCCCTGCGCCTAGGGTTGGAAACCCTAGGGGTGGGGGGCGCCCCCTTTGGCTTGTGGGGGAAGCCACCCCCTTCCCCCCTTTGGCCGCCGCCCCCCATGCAGATGGGATCCAGGGCTGGCTCCCCCCCTCCCAGGGGGCCTATATATAGTGGGGGGGAGGGAGGGCAGCAGCACCACAGCCCCTGCCGCCTCCCTCTCCCCCTGCAACACCTCTCCCTCTCGCAGAAGCTTGACGAAGCCCTGCCGAGATCCCGCTACATCCACCACCACGCCGTCGTGCTGCTGGATCTCCATCAACCTCTCCTTCCCTCTTGCTGGATCAAGAAGGAGGAGACGTCGCTGCTCCGTACGTGTGTTGAACGCGGAGGTGCCGTCCGTTCGGCACTCGGTCATCGGTGATTTGGATCACAGCGAGTACGACTCCATCAACCCCGTTTCGAACGTGGCCGGTCGAACACAAGGCCGTTTCCTCCGTTGTGCGGTACGCCAGGCCTCGTTTCCATCGGCTGTTCCGTCCAAGCCCTCCCGATGAACACGACGACGCATTCCGTTCCGACCCAGCCGGTTGGCTCCCCATGAGCACGACGACGACGCTGTTTCTCCGTTCCGACCCAGCCATGTACACGAGCCCTGCCCGTACGTATGCGCGAGTAGGCGTTCGAGACCCTGCCCGTATGTACGTACGTGGCCGTATTTTCTTTCTTGCACACTAGCCACTGTACGTACGTGTACATGCTACGTGCGCGCCTCTACTATGACACGTGCGCGGCTCTACATCGACCAATATGTACGTACACGTTCGCGACCAGAATGACAACGCTATGTACGCTTCGACCAGGTGGGTCCCGACTGTCAGGCACTTCCTTGCCTGCGAAGATGTACCTGGTGGGTCCCAGCAGTCAGGGGGGCGAATCATTTTTTTTGCCCGGACGCACTTCCTTGCGTGCAAAGATGTAGCTGGTGGGTCCCTGCAGTTAGGGGAAACGTTTTTTCGTGAAATATGGTGGCCCGCCCGGTGGGTCCCCGCTGTCAGGTGGAGGAATAATTATTTTGCGCGTAATAAGGAGGCACTTCCTTGCTGCGGCCGTGGACCCAGCTGTCAGCCTCTCCACGTACAGTCCACGTCCGATGGAAGCCGTTCCTTGACCACGTTGACCACGCCGCGCCGAGAGCACCAGGGCGGTGGACGACGGCGAGGCCTAGGAAGGGGACAACGCGGAGCCGGGGATGACGCGGCAGTGGAAGCCCGCGCCGAGAGGAGTACGAGGGTTCACTGGTTGGGCTGCGGTGTGAGGCTGCTGTCGCCGCAGGGCCTGGCCAGCGGTGGGAATAGTAGGGGGCGGTGAGGCCTCCATAGCAGCACTGCCGGCCACGGGAGGTAGGGGCATCCTGTCGGATGTGGGGTTCCGGCAAACCCTAAAGGTTCGAACACTGGGGTGCGCGCGAAGTCTTTCCCTCCTACCGATCTACGCCCTAGCTTGCTAAGATCTCGCGGACGAACTTGACGAACTCGCAACACAGAAAGACACGAGGTTTATACTGGTTCGGGCCACCGTTGTGGTGTAATACCCTACTCCAGTGTGGTGGTGGTGGATTACCTCTTGGGCTGATGATGAACAGTACAAGGGAAGAACAACCTCCTGAGATTGAGGTGTTCTTGTGCGTACGAGCTTGTGCGCGTCTCTCGATCCGATGGCTACTACTGTGGTGGCTGGACCTATTTATAGAGGCCCTGGTCCTCTTCCCAAATATCGAGCGGGAAGGGAGCCAACAACGGCGGGCAAATTTGAAGGGGGGCAGCTAGTACAAGCTATCCTGACAAAAGCGGTCTTCACCTGCGAAAAGCTGTGGTGGTGACGCCGCCTTGGGCTCCACGATGACCTCCGTCTCGCCGTCCTCCTGGTCTTGGTCTCATTACACCAATATAGCAACCTTTGCCTGATGCCTCGGTACTCTTCGCCTGCGCTGGCCTCCTTAGCACCAAAGAGGAAATAAGGACACTGCGCGCGCCTGCGCCCGCCTGGTGCCGTTCGTCATGGCTCACGTCATGAGAGCCTCGTGAGGTTTGCCCCGCCTTGATATCTCTGCTCCTCGCGAGCCTGCCTGGCTAGGCCACCCCAGAGGAGGTCTTGCATCGTCCGCCTTGCGAGGCTTGGACCGTCGCGATGGTCTTGGATGCCTTATTGATGAGGATGGGCCATACGGCCTGCTGGCTTAGCCACGCTGTGGGCCGCAGGTAGGCAAGTCTGGGGACCCCCATTCCCAGAATGCTGACACATGCGGCACGACCGGCGTTGCTTTGGGCAGCTGGAGAAACAAGACCAGAGGTTGAAGAAGGACTACGGCCGTTGGATGGACATCGTACGGTCACTAGAGCTAGAATCGTTCATATTGACTAAGTTGACAAAGCACTCCGTCCCCGTCAACTTAGTAGGCCCACAAGTCAGCCTCCCACCAAGGTTGGTCCCCACGAGCAGGGGGAGTATTCATTTTTTGTGTGTAATAAGGAGGCACTTCCGGTGGGTCCGAGCTGACAGCGGGGGGAATGTTTTTTCGCGCAATACGGTGGCCCGTCCGGTGGGTCCCAGCAGTCAGGGGGGAAACGTTTTTTCACGAAATACGGTGGCCCGTCCGGTGGGTCCCTGCTGTCAGGTGGAGGAATCATTATTTTCCGCATAATAAGGAGGCACTTCCTTGCTGCCGTCGTGGACCCAGCTGTCAGCCTCTCCACGTACAGTCCACGTCCGATGGAAGCCGTTCCTTGACCACGTTGACCACGCCGCGCCGAGAGCACCAGGGCGGTGGACGACAGCGAGGCCTAGGAAGGGGACGACGCGGAGCTGGGGAAGACGCGGCAGTGGAAGCCCGCGCAGAGAGGAGTACGAGGGTTCACTGGTTCGGCTGCGGTGTGAGGCTGCCGTCGCCGCGGAATAACAGGGGGTGTGGGTGAGTAGAGGGATGGCCTGGCCAGCGGTGGGAGTAGTAAGGGGCGGTGAGGCCTCCGCAGCATCACAGCCGGCCACGGGAGGCAAGAGCACGCGGCACGACCGGCGCTGCTTTGGGCGGCTGGAGCAAGAAGACTAGAGGTTGAAGAAGCACTACGGCCGTTGGATGGACATCGTACGGTCACTAGACCTAGAATCGTTCATATTGACTAAGTTGACAAAGCACTCCGTCCCCGTCAACTTAGTAGACCCACAGGTCAGCTTCCGAAACGGTGTGCCCCAGATGTCAGGGGAGGAATCATTTTTTGGGTGGGTGAAGCTAGAATATCCGAGATTGAAGAAGAAGCACGGCATGTGTTGGATGGACATCCAACGGCCACTGCTGCTAGAACCGTGTGTTCACTATAAGTTGACAAAGCCTTGCATACGCGTCAACTCTTTTTTTTGAGGGGACGCGTCAACTTAGTAAGGCCACAAGTGTGTGGCAGAGAACTTATAGCCCATTTGTGATTTCTAAGAATGTGCAGCCAATTTTTGAATTCTAACGGAATTTACTACAGCCCATTTACAGTTTGTCAAAAGTACAGCCCATTTCAACCAACCGTTCAAAATAGAATTCAATAAAATTTCCCACATTTTGATGGGATCCGAAATATTTTTATCCCGAAATTTCTAGTCAGATTAAATACAATTTCAATATAAATTTATATTATGTAAAAATCCAACGAAACATTGCGCACGCAATAATTAATGAAATTAAAATTTTCAATATCCAAAAATGATATTTTATAAAGTAATTACGTGTTTGGTGCATTTTTTATAGTTACTGCCCAGTTTTTATAATTGCATCCCATTTATTATTTCTTAAAGCCCATTTTCTTGTTATGCCTAATGCATCCCACCTAGGAAAGATTTGCAGCCCAGCAGGGCGGAGAATAACAACTTGACCTTGCCTGGGTATTCCTAAAAAAAGTATAGCTGGGCTAGCCATTTTCAGCTTGAAAAAAATTAATACCTGGGCTGGATATCTGGCCTGGGCTAGATGGGCCACAGCCCGCCCAGTTAATAGCTGCAGCGATGTTTTCGTTGTTGTTCAGAAATTAATATCTGGGCCAAATATCGCTCAAGAAAAACTCTGCAGTGCTCACACCACAAAAACACAAATACTGCTCGAGCTGCTTGGTCCTAGCTGTTGGCCGCTTCTTGTGCAATTCTCTCGTTTATTGACTACATAGGTTGACAATGGTGTGGGACCATGATGTCAGGAAACCAGGAGGAAGCAAAAAAAAATTATAGTTTTATATACTAATAAGGAGGCACTTGCTGTCATCCTCTCCAAGTAAAGTCATCTCCTCATCCTCATGTCCGTTGACCATGTTGACAACGCGAGACGGTGGCGCCACGGCGAGCGCAACAACTCGAAGGACGACGGAGAGGGCCTCACGGGCCCTACAGATGGTCTGATACAGCGCCCGCTGCTCATTCGGGAAGCTAGGATCATAGGGCCACATGTCCGCGGCGGCATTGTCCTTCGCTTGTTCACCGATGCTCGTTGAGGAGACGGAGGTTGCACCACAGGTCCTCCTGCGCTGGTAGCTCTTCCGCCATTAGGGCGTCGAAGTGCGGCCGCGCCTGCTCTATGGTGAACATGGCATGAACCGGCTTGGACAGTGGCGCCGGCTCCTGGTTGGGAGCTACGTCCATCGTCTGATTGTCGTCGCTCAGCTCGGCGAGGTAGCTGGCGAGCCAGCATGTCCAGCTGCTAGACCGACCCGCTGCCAAGCACGAGTCTGACTGCCCTGTCCCACCCAGACCGCCTCCCTCGCCCGCACGCGCTTTCCGCCCGAAATGGTCAGCGCCGCCCGCCCCGCTTCCCGGTGCATGCGATTGCTCCGCCTTCAAACGACACAAGTGTCGTCCGTCCGTCCTTCTGCCGCCCACATTAATGATACACAGTTGCCGAGGCAGCTACTCCGGCGCCACACGTCCCACCCTCCGCCGCCCACCATTGCTATATAAACTGCTCCGCCGGCCATAGCCACAGTCATCCGCATCCGTTCCTATTCTCCTGTCCACACCACTACTGCCCACCATGGCTTCCTCGCGCTCCAGCGCTCTTCGGGACAGGCAGACGACGGACCATAAGGAGATGGCAGCCATTGCTACCAACTGGCTGGCCGGCAGGCAGCCAGAGGACGACGACGTCCCAATGGAGAACATGGTAGTCGACGATCCGGCGCCAACCCTCTCCTCCGCGCCATCCTCGCGGGTGCATTGCACCATGACCATCGGCGAGGCCCGTGCCCAATATATGGACACGGTGAGGCAGAAGCGTGAGGAGCAGTTTCGGGAGGCACAGGCCGACGCCGCCTACAACCACCATCTCCTCCAGGAGCACCTGCAGGAGAGGAGCAGATCACCGCGGAGCGGGCGGAGCAGGAGGCGCTGCTCGACTCGTACCGCTCCGCCCACGAGGGCCGCCTCGAGCGCTGGCGGTACCGCATGCGGGTGGCGGAAGCTGCGGCCGCCTACAAAGAGGGCGATGAAGCGGCCGAGGCGTTGTTTGGTGAGACCGAGGACGAGGCAGAGGACAATGGCCGCTCGGACGAGTCCCCGCTCCGCTGGCATCGACGAGGCCCTGCTCCGCCGAGGCCCCGCGGCGCCAACAATGAGGCAGAGGACACCGCCGGCTCCGCCGAGGCCCCACCCTACCGGCAACGAGGGGGAGGATTTTCTGCCGCTCCGCCGAGGCGCCGCCCGCCGGCGACGTGACAGAGGACATCGCCGGCTCCGCCGAGGCCCCGCCCCGCCGCCAACGAGGTCGCGCCACACAGAAAACGAGGAAGAGTAGAACACGGTAGGTCGCCGCTGTCGGTGTCAAAACCGGCGGATCTCGGGTAGGGGGTCCCGAACTGTGCGTCTAAGGTGGATGGTAACAGGAGGCGGGGGACACGATGTTTACCCAGGTTCGGGCCCTCTCGATGGAGGTAATACCCTACTTCCTGCTTGATTGATCTTGATGATATGAGTATTAGAAGAGTTGATCTACCACGAGATCGTAGAGGCTAAACCCTAGAAGCTAGCCTATGGTATGATTGTTGTTGTCCTACGGACTAAACCCTCCGGTTTATATAGACACCGGAGAGGGCTAGGGTTACACAGAGTCGGTTACAAGGGAGGAGATCTACATATCCGTACTGCCAGGCTTGCCTTCCACGCCAAGGAGAGTCCCATCCGGACACGGGACGAAGTCTTCAATCTTGTATCTTCATATTCCAACAGTCCGGCTAAAGGATATAGTCCGGCTGTCCGAGGACCCCCTAGTCCAGGACTCCCTCGGTAGCCCCCGAACCAGGCTTCAATGACGATGAGTCCGGCGCGCAGATTGTCTTCAGCATTGCAAGGTGGCTTCTTCTCCAAATTCTGAGTACCTGTCGAGTAGTGTCCGGCTTCCCATAAATGTTTGCACTTCTTGGCTTCTGCGACCAATAATGGATATCTTCCACGTGTCGAGCGAATGCGAGAAGCCAGGGCATTTTTACATTTGCCACCCTAGCCATGTGAGTAAACCGTCTATTAAAGAGACGGGGATTCTTAGATCCAGATCACACATCCTCCCACAGCGAGTATCCATTGGAGCGCGCCTGAAAAAATCCATTCCAACATGGCCGGCCATCGCAGCTCCTCCTCTCGCTCCCGTAGCCCTAAGCCCGGTGATTGGAAGAAGTGTTCCGTCCCTCACAGCCAATTAGTAAAGTTACAGACCCAGGGATTTCTCCCCCCTGCGTATATGGTCCCCGTTCGACCCGGGCTCGCTACCTACAATGGCGGGGAGCAAGCGGAGAACTTCCCCAACCCGTCCAGGGAGGAGCGGGTATGCCTTGTCCCTTACTTATTAAGGGGACTTGGATTTCCAGTCCATCCGTTCCTCCGCGGGCTCCTGGAGTTCTACGGCCCCCAGTTGCATAACTTTACCCCCGCTTCCATATTACACATCGCTGGCTATGTCGCCCTTTGAGAGCTGTTTCTGGGCTGTTAAGCTCATTTCGAGCTATGGCAGAGGCTATTCTGCCTCGTGCCCCGTACGCAGAAGGGGTCAATATATCAAGTAGGCGGAGCCGAAATATGGCGCATCGCCGGGACCGGATACCTGTCCGGTACCCCGAAGAAGACGTCCGAAGACTGGCCTTCGGAGTGGTTCTATATGGAGGACGTCCCCCTTCCAGATCCTATCCGGATGGGCCTTCCTGAGTTCGACAACGCCCTTTTGAAGAAACGCCGCAGCTGGCGCCCTCGGCGCCCCCAGGAGGAAGATAACGAAGGAGTCCTTTATCTGATGGGCCGGATGGAGATGCTGGCGAAATCAGGATTAACAATAACCGAGGTTATGTCCATATGTAT
>NC_057799.1:153592097-153612364 GCF_018294505.1 Triticum aestivum | reverse complement strand
CACTTCAATATCGGGGACAACCCATGTGGCACTTCAACGGAGAAGACGATGCTACCCGCTACGGTCGTAAAGGTCCGGACTCCGTCGCTGCAGTAGCGAATATATTGTCCGATTTGTACAAAGGAGAAGAAGAGGATTTTGCCCGCATTAAGCCACGGGATGGATTCTCCATGTACAACCCCCCAAGCTGGGTGAGCTGCTACTTTCCACTCCAATCCTTTCCGCATTCTTTGTCATGAGTATTTACCTTGCTATTTCAAAGCAGGAACTGCGAAAAGCTGTGAGGGAGGTCCACAGCCCGTCTCCACAACCAGAGGACCCTGACCGGGCCCTCGACCCCGGACTCGAAGAGGATCCGGACATATTTGTGGAGCTGATTGACAGGACGTTCTATCAATTGAGCTGCGACGATGCCATGGTGGCCATCATAGCCGATTATCCTGGACTACTCCCTGCATCGCATGTAAGTAAAACCGGAGCCCTAACTTCCAAGAAGGATCCCTTTTTCTGCATTTCACCTACCGCACACATATGGCGTCTTACAGGGAAGGCCCTCGGGACGCCATGCCGAACCCGCAGTGACCCACCAACAAGGGGCATCGAAGCCGGGTAGGCTTAAGAGGAAGGCGGTCAGGACTGAGACACCGTCGCAGAGGTATGAAACAAAACCCTGCTCCGTGGTTGTCGTCTTTTAAAATATAATAACGTCTATGTTTCCTAGTAGGAAAAACGCTCGCCAGACTATATCCGGAGAGGTTGCCGGTCACGCCTCCACCAGTCGGGCTCCAGAGCCGGACATAGAGGCGGACGCTGACACGAGACCAACGCCGGATGTTCCTCCTACAGAGGATGCAGATAGGCTATCCGCTACAAATTCCGAAGTGGAGAGCGCCATGAATCACAGGCGTCGGCGGGCCGTACTCCGTGACGCTTGTTTCTCCCAAGAGGCATTCGATGCCTTCAACTCAGGAGACGCGTACATCCGAGCTGCTCAAAGTGGTCTTGCCAGAGCCACAGACCAGTATGTAAAAGATATACGGGTAAGGAAATCTAATAATTATGTATATCAGTAGCCCCTAAGATTTGAAACAGTTGACTCAACTAATTTAAGGATCATTTTTTGCATAGGTCCTTACGGATAAGAATACCCAATTGTCTCAAGAGCTAGAAGAGTGCAAAGCCCAGCTACGGGTCGCGGTTGCCGCAATGAAGGAGTCTGAGAAGGCCCCCTCTGGTAACACTTGTCTCTATCAAAAAGAATGACATGCACCGATTAGTATGCGGCATGCGTGCAAATCTAACAATAGATTATGCAGATGGTCCCGGAGTGAATCCGGATGAGCAACATGCTCTACGACAACTAAAGGCTAGCGAGCGCGTGCTTACGCAAGTTAGGTGGGAGAAAAAGATCTCCAAGACACCAATATCCAGCTGGGCGTGGAATTGAAAGATGTTCAAGCCCAGCTTGCTGACTCCGTAAAGGAGAATAAGAGGCTTCGACGCGGCATTTTTAGTAAGTGCTTGAACGAACTTTTAAAGAGTTCGACGAAGAAACCGGCTAACAGAGTTATGTCTGCAGGTATGCTGAGGGGTCGTCCCGCGGAGGAGATGCCCGTGTCTGTGGGTGACCTTCTGCCAGAGCTCTCACAACTGCACGAACAAGTTCGGCAGGTGATGGAGGGCATTGCCCAAGCCTTGTGGCCATCCGTCTCCCCGCCAGGAGGCATGGGGGAGCTTATAGAGAAGCTCAAGGGAGCGCGGCGGCGCTTCCGATTAAGGAAGATATCAGCCTGCCGGCAAGGTGCGAGGGAAGCCTGGGCCATGGTGAAGACCCGATATACCAAGGCTGACCCGAACCACATGGCCGAGGTCGGACCTGTGGGACCCGATGGGAAAGAGATCCCTGTCAAATTGGTATATGACCAGGTAGAATTAGCCGCAAAGTATTCCCAACAGGATTGTAGGCTAGACAACCTGTTGGATGGTATAGAAGAAGAATTTAGTCAGTCTAAGTGACCGTGTACTTCAAGTGACATGTATTGTCTCTAGCCGGATTGTAAATCATTTGTCATGGCGGACCTTTTCGCTTCGACCTCTGGACCCGACAGTCCGGAGTATATCTGAATACCCGCTCAGTTATGAAAAAACCGGGGTACGCGTGGAAACCAGGCGTAGGGGTCATAAGTGCTTGAATAGACAAGTACCCAACTAGCTATGTTATATTACATGGATAGTAAGAAACATCTTCCAGGGAGAATAGTTCCGTTAAGGGTTCCTTTCCCTGGGTACGCATGCCCTAATGTGCATGTCCGAGCTGCGAAAAGAGAAGCAGGATAGAAACATCTGGGGGCGTGTATTATAATAAATAAGGATCATCTTTTGTTCACCGACCGAGTATTCCCTTATGAACGCTAGCTTTCGGCTTCACCCAGTCTGAGGTACACATCCGGCTGACCCGGCAGTAACAATTGCAGAGGTGCTCCCCTTATGCCCTAGCTGAATTAACGGGAACGTAGGGCATAAATACAAGAGCCAGGCAACCCATCTTGGCCAAAACTTAAGTCATATCGATGCATATAATGGCGAAAAAAGGTACATGCGGAAGAATAACACATGTGTGGGGCATAGAGCCCAAAAAATAGTTATATTAAGCTTCTGTATAAGAAGCCCCCAGGTATAATGAGCGCGGCTAGCGCGTCAAGATTGTGTAGTCAAGACACATTTTAGCCTTTGAAGGCCTTGAAGAAAAAAAAGGGAAGAAAGAGAGAAAGAAAAGACAGATAATGAATATATAAAAAATTGACAGAGGTAAGGAGACGAACACCGAGTCCGGCACTAGGCGTAGAACCTTCGGAGTCTGGTTGCGTTCCATGGGTTTGGCTCGAGTCGATTGTCCGATGCATCCCGCAGACGGTATGCTCCACCGGTCTGAACTTGGTCAATAATGAAGGGACCTTCCCATTTGGGCTTGAGCTTGTTCTTTTTCTTCTCCGGTAGGCGTAGAACGAGTTCGCCAACGTTATAAGTTTTGGCCCGTACTTCTCTGCTTTGATACCTTCGAGCCTATTGCTGATAGAATGCGGAACGGGCTTTTGCCACGTCACGCTCCTCCTCCAGAGCGTCCAAACTGTCCTGCCGATCAAGCACGGCTTCTTTCTCTTCGTACATGCACACTCGAGGTGAGTCATGAATTATGTCGCAGGGAAGTACCGCCTCTGCGCCATACACCATAAAAAACGGTGTGTATCCGGTAGTGCGATTCGGCGTGGTCCGCAGCCCCCATAGTACGGAGTCGAGCTCCTCTACCCAGTGCGTATCGGATTCCTTCAAGGATCGCACTATTCTGGTTTAATGCCGCTCATGATAAGACTGTTTGCTCGTTCGAGTTGACTGTTAGTTTGTGGGTGATAGACAAAAGCATAATCGAGCTTGATGCCCATGTTGCTGCACCAAAGTTTTACCTCGTCGGCTGTAAAGTTCGAGACGTTATCAGTGATGATGCTGTGGGGGACGCCATAATGGTGTACAACCCCGGATATGATGTCTATCACTGGTACGGATTCGGCCGTTTTAACTGGTTTGGCTTCTATCCATTTGGTGAATTTACCCACCATGACCAATAAGTATTTTTTCTTATGGCTTCCCCCTTTGAGGGGTCCGACCATATCAAGCCCCCAAACCGCAAAGGGCCAAATAATGGGGATTGTTTGGAGAGCGGTAGGCGGCATATGGCTTTGGTTTGCAAAAAGCTGGCAACCGACACAACGTTGAACGAGGTCCTGTGCGTCTGCTCGGGCCGTCGGCCAGTAGAAACCTGTACGGAAGGCCTTGCTTACAAGGGCCCGAGCTGCAGCGTGGTGGCCTCCAAGTCCAGCGTGAATTTCTACCAAAAGTTGCCGCTCTTCCTCTTCGGAGATGCACCTTTGAAGGACTCCGGTAGCGCTTTTCTTATAAAGCTCTCCCTCGTGGATCTTGTAGGCTTTAGACCGCCGCACAATGCAGCGCGCCTCGTTTGGGTCCTCGGGTAGTTCCTGCCTAGTTAGGTAGGCTAGGAATGGTTCTATCCACGGGGCGATGACAACCATTATTACGTGGGCGGAAGGTGTTATTTCGGTGGCAGAGCCTCCGATTATGTCAGAGTGTTTGATATCTATTGTTGTGGCCGGGTCCGGACTATTGTTACCAGTCTCCCCTTCCCATACCACGGATGGCCTAAACAGCCTTTCCAAGAAGATATTAGGTGGGACAGGGTCGTGCTTAGCGCCGATGCGGGCGAGGATATCCGCCGCCTGATTGTTTTCCTGGGCCACATGGTGGAATTCAAGCCCCTCAAACCGAGCTGACATCTTGAGGACGGCGTTGCGATAAGCCGCCATTTTTGGATCCTTGGCGTCGAAGTCTCCATTTGTTTGAGATATTGCGAGGTTCGAGTCCCCACGCACCTCCAGGCGTTGAATTCCCATGGAGACTGCCATCCGGAGACCATGCAATAGGGCCTCATATTCTGCTGCGTTGTTGGAGTATGTATATAATATTTGGAGTACGTATTGGACTATATCTCCGGTGCGGGATGTCAGGACGACACCAGCCCCCAGACCCGCCAGCATTTTAGAGCCGTCAAAGTGCATAATCCAATTGGAGTACGCGCCGTACTCTTTAGGGAGTTCGGCTTCTGTCCATTCGGCGACGAAATCAGCCAGTACTTGTGACTTAAATGGCTCGCCGTGGTTTATATGTTATGTCGAACGGGAGGAGCTCAATAGCCCATTTAGCAATCCGGCCCGTAGCCTCGCGGTTGTTTATTATGTCGTTGAGTGGTACTTCAGAGGCCATCGTGATTGAACACTCTTGAAAGTAGTGTCGTGGTTTCCGGGATGCCATGAAGACCGCTTATGCTATATTTTGATAATGTGGGTACCGTGATTTGCATGGAGTGAGGACAGTGGATACATAGTATACCGGCTTTTGAAGCAGGAACTTATGTCCGTCCATCTCTCGTTCGACGACGAGCACTGCGCTTACAACTTGGTGTGTTGCCGCTATATATGGCAGCATTGGTTCGCCGACGTTAGGTGCGGCCAAGATTGGGTTTGTGGCCAAGACGTCTTTTATTTCTTCTAATCCGGTCGTGGCCGCATCTGTCCACTCGAAGTGTTCAGTGCGTCGAAGAAGGCGATAAAGAGGCAGTGCCTATTCTCCTAATCGGGAGATGAAGCGGCTTAAGGCGGCCACGCATCCAGTTAGTTTCTAGATTTGCTTGAGGTCTGTTGGGATGGCCAATTGTGATAGGGCTCGGATTTTAGCCGGATTTGCTTCGAATCCTCTGTTGGAGACGATGAAGCCTAAGAGCTTTCCGGCGGGCACGCCGAAGACGCATTTTTCCGGATTGAGCTTAATGTCGTACGTTCGGAGATTGTCGAACGTGAGCCTCAAGTCGTCTATTAGGGATTCGACGTGTCTGGTTTTAATGACCACATCGTCTACATATGCCTCCACTGTTTTGCCAATCTGTGTCTCCAATTATGGCTGAATCATGCGTTGATAGGTTGCACCGGTGTTTTTGAGCCCGAAAGGCATGGTGTTAAAACAGAAGGGGCCGTATGGAGTGATAAATGCCGTTGCAGCTTGATCGGACTCCGCCATCTTAATTTGATGGTATCCGGAGTATGCGTCAAGGAAACACAATGAGTTGTGTCCTGCGGTAGCGTCGATAATTTGATCGATGCGGGGGAGCAGGAAGGGATCCTTTGGGCAAGCTTTATTAAGGTCCTTGAAGTCGACGCATAAGCGCCAGGATTTGTCCTTCTTTGGTACCATCATCAGGTTTTCTAGCCAGTCCGGATGTTTTATTTCTCGGATGAATCCGGCCTCCAGCAACTTGGCTAGCTCCTCTCCCATGGCTTGCCGCTTAGGCTCAGAGAAGCGCCGAAGAGTTTGCTCGACCGGCTTGAATCCCTTTAGGTTGTTAAGGCTATGCTCGGCCAGCCTGCGTGGGATTCCTGGCATGTCTGAAGGATGCCAGGCGAAGATGTCCCAATTCTCGCGCAAGAACTCCCGTATTGCGGCGTCTATTGTGGGGTTTAACTGTGCCCCGATGGATGCTGTTTTTGTAGGGTCCGTTGGATGGACTTGGAACTTGACTATTTCATCCGCTGGTTTAAAAGAGGTGGACTTGGATCTTTTATCGAGTATCACGTCGTCCCTGTCCACTGTGGAGCGCAGTGTAGTTAATTCCTTGGCCGCGAGGGCTTCGGATAACGCCTCGATGGCCACTGCGGCTGTTTTATTTTCGGCGCAGAGTGCTATGTTCGGATCACTAGCTAGAGTGATGATTCCATTGGGCCCGGGAATTTTGAGCTTCATGTACCCGTAATGGGGTATAGCTTGGAAGATCGTGAATGCCTCCCGCCCTAGAAGGGCGTGGTATTCGCTATTGAACGGGGCCACTTGGAATGTGATTTCATCAGACCTATAATTCTCCGGCGTGCCGAATACCACATCTAGTGTGATTTTGCCAGCACATCGTGCTTCCCGACTAGGGATGATTCCTCTGAAGGTCGTGCTACTTTGCTCAATGCGGCTTCTGTCCATTTCCATTTTTCGAAGAGTCTCCTCATAAATGAAGTTTAATCCGCTGCCGCTGTCCATGAGCACTTTAGTAAGCCGAAAGCCGTCCACAATTGGACTAAGGACCAAGGCGGCTGGTGCTCGGGCTGTTCGGAATTTAGGTTCGTCACTGGCATTGAAGTTCATAGCCGTATCGCTCCATGGATTTATTGCTGCTATGTGGCAGACTTAGGCAAGGCTGCGGAGTGCTCGCTTACGCATATTATTTGAGGCGAAGGTCTCGAAGACTGTCAATACTATATTGTTGTTCTCCAGGGGATGGTGCTCTGCGGTATTGTTGATGAGGACATCCTCACCGCTCTTGGTCACCTGCCGGAGTACCCAACATGCTCTAAGGCTGTGTGTTGGTATGGTATCCGCTGTACTGTGAATTTTGCATGGCCCGTTGAGCCATCCCTCCAATATGGTTCCACGCCCTGGAGTGGGCTTTTGTTTCTTTGTAATTGGATTGGGTGACTTATGAGAGTACACCCTTTTAATCCGGACGGGGGGTTTAGTGAGAGCCGGAGGATCCCAGAATTTTGTTTGGGTTTTCCAGGAGCTTTCCATGGCACAGTACTTCTGTACTATGGCCGCCAAGTCAGCAAAGTGTGCTATGTCATGGCGGCTTATGGCGTTGAGGATTCCCTTGTCCGTGCAATTTTTGAAAAAGAATGAGATTGCGTCTTCCTCGCGACAGTCCTTGACCTTGCTTATTACAAGGAGGAATCTGGCCCAATAGTGATATATTGTCTCTTGGGGCTCTTGTCTAATCTGGGAAAGATCACTTACATCTGGGTGGGTGGGTAGATTTAGGTTCGAACCCTGACCCGATCTGAGATCCAGGAGCGGCGGAGTTTCCGATCTTGAAAGTTCGGGCTCCGGTTTGTTGCTCAATTGGTCTGGCTCTAGGTTTGAGGGCCCGGTGTCTGACTCTAGGTTCAGAGCTTGGGCCATGTCCTCCCGTAGACGGGTATCCGGCTTAGAGTGCTCGGGAATCCGGACATAGCTTGTCCTCAAGATAGAGGAAGAGTCGCTGCGTTGCTCCTCCACCACCGCTATCTGATGGGTGACCGACGGAGAGTTAATCTCCCTTTGGTCGGGTTTATGCCCGATCCGATCATAGTCCATAGCGACTCCCAAGGCGGCGATGCGATCCAAGAGCTTGTTCAAAGAAGAGAGCTCCATTGGATCCATCTGCTCGGCGAATTCCAAGCCGACGTGGAGACTGTTTTTGATGACCCGAGAAGTCATCGTCGGCGCAGCGGCCGAACGGGCGGTCATGACGAAGCCGCCTAGTCGGAGAGTTTGGCCTACAGCCAGGGCTCCCCCAGAGGTGATGTTGTCCTTGACAACGAGACGAGCCATCCAGCCTTATGATGACGGCACAGTGGAACTCTCAATGAAAGCACCAATGTCGGTGTCACCGGCGGATCTCGGGTAGGGGGTCCCGAACTGTGCGTCTAAGGTGGATGGTAACAGGAGGCGGGGGACACGATGTTTACCCATGTTCGGGCCCTCTCGATGGAGGTAATACCCTACTTCCTGCCTGATTGATCTTGATGATATGAGTATTACAAGAGTTGATCTACCACGAGATCGTAGAGGCTAAACCCTAGAAGCTAGCCTATGGTATGATTGTTGTTGTCCTACGGACTAAACCCTCCAGTTTATATAGACACCGGAGGGGTCTAGGGTTATACAGAGTCGGTTACAAGGGAGGAGATCTACATATCCGTACTGCCAGGCTGGCCTTCCACGCCAAGGAGAGTCCCATCCGGACACGGGACGAAGTCTTCAATCTTGTATCTTCATATTCCAACAGTCCGGCTAAAGGATATAGTCCGGCTGTCCGAGGACCCCCTAATCCAGGACTCCCTAGCCTCCGCTCGGGTCCAAGTAAGGCCACCGCTGCTACCCTCCGGTTGCTGGCACTGAGCTATACATCATGGAGCAATTCTATGATTACAGGCTGATTGAAGAGCGCTCCGTGGTTGAGCAAGCTCATGAGATACAGTCATTTGCTAGAGAACTTGAGCACTTCAGTTGTATGCTACCGGACATTGTGCGAAGTAAAAAGGAACAGAAGGAGTACAAAGAGTTTGAGCAGCTTTTTACTGTTCCTGTACATTGCAATCACAGCAATTCACATGTCATAGAGAACATTCAAAACAATCGATGATTATGCATCTCAGCGGTTCACATGTCCGAGCCAATATTTACTTCACAACTAAAGAATAAAGAAAAAATGGATCGACGCTGCTCACAGCAAAGGGCGTCCCATTCGAAAATATCAAATGCCTACGATTGTGGAATGGGCAGGGTTTGCCATTAGTTCGGACATTGACATGGCACCTCGTGCTAAATAAACCAGCTGTTCTTTTTGTGCAGTTCCACCAAAATCAACCAAATTCGCGCGTAGCTTGTATGATTTCGCCCTTATATGTTGCAACGCCTTGAACTTATCGGCACCTCCTTTCTTGTGGTGGAAATGAATGATTTGATGTATCCATGAACATTTTGTGCAGTTCCCATTGAAATCAAGCTGAGCACCTCTGTTTGCACAAATACAAAAAAGTGATTAGTATAAAGCAAACTGTACTATGAATTGACAGTTTAAACATGCACCTACATGGTCCATGTAGAGCACACTTTTACAAAAATGGAACTCACCGGAAAGAATCCTAGAACAACATTGTACTCGCGCATCACAGCAAGAAAATGGAGATTTGTCAGTCCTTCTGAGCTGAAGTTAGTTTCGTCTTGTGGGGGGTAATGTAACCATCCTTCGACTGCTCCTTCTGATGAGAAGATAGACAGGGCTTCTTCATCCTGGCATAATTGGAACTAGTCACTTCACGTACTCCATATTCTTCTTCAGAAGAGGATGATCCTGTTGTGCAAAGACAAGAGGATAGCTAAATGCTAGCATCCCTGTTTGCTCGAAAAAAGGAAAGGAAATATTTAAAACGGCACAGATGAAGCACTTCTCAAGGACAATACCACTTTTTGATGACAGCATCTAAACAGTAGCACAACACCAATAGAGATGACAAAGCTCAATCATATGGATGAAATCAGTGGGCGAGTACCGACCTTTGTCAGGAGGCTTATTGTGTAGAGCATACAGATGAAGCACTTCTCCGGAACCATCTGTTGCTATCTACTGTGGTGGCCATGCTTACTATATACTCCTCGATTAGATTAATGTTTCCAACATCTTGTTGTGCAGTTCCACTAAAATATATGGTATCTTCAAAGAAGATCCCTGTTTGCACAAGTAGAGATAATTACGTATTACATTAAGAGTGGCATCAAATCAGTGGCAAAACAATTGCTCGTTCCAGCCATAGCAATACATTAAGATGCAAAACTATATCATTACTTGTGTCATCACAGTTCTAGTGCTTCATTACAGCACAGGAGTTGATTTTTTGTTTTTCTTCCGCTTGTTCTTCCCCTTCATCACTTGGTTCAATAACTGACAAGCTTCGCCTTCAATGTAAGATTTGGCATGTCAATTAGGTTGCACAAGTATAGCACTAAGCAATGACATTAATTTTCTGATGAAAGTGGAAAAATACAGGCCAACAGTTGTGAAATACCCTTATCTTACCTCAATGGGATATTACGGTGCACATACAGATTGGAAGTCTTGTCTCCATTTGTGCAGTTCACTAAAATCAAGCAACATTACCGTAAAATTAGCACAACATATGAAAGCACACTGTAGAATCATGTGAAAGAAGGCTAGTACTGACCTCTCATGACGCGGAATTCAAACAACTCACAAGAAGAAGATCTGAACCAAATTTGCCAACATGGATAGGAAGTAAGATCTCCTCTTATGCAGTTCCACTAAGATCAAGCAATCAAGCAACGTTGTCGCTGTGACATTTTGGTTGAACTGCACAAAAAACTCTTAAAACAAAAGTGTTTTTTGCAGTGCAACAAAAGGTCACAATGGCAACGAGGTGAAGTAGATAACCCTGTTTACACAGAGGTGCAAAGGAAACAACTAGTTGTCAATAACGGTGAATGACACAGAAGCCAACAAAAAGAAGCATCTACCTTATCTAAATGGGAAAGAAAGCAAGACAGTAGCATTTCTCAAATGGTGGCATTGATTAATATTAACAGAGAGATTATATTAACAATAAAATTCGTTAAACATGTAATTTGCTTTTAACTGTGGCATTGCATCAATTCTCCAGCGGCATTATTAAAGGGTGTTTGTTTACAGGGACATTTTGGTGGAGGGACTAAAAAACTCCCTGTCAGTCCCATCTAAACCAAACAGGAGGTACTTTTAGGGCTAAAAGTGGGCATTTGGGACTAAAGAAAGAAGACCCCGAGGGAGTCTTTTTGGGACTTTTTCCAACAGTTGCCCCTGCCACGCGTCGCACCTTGTCTCTATTAGTTCACTACTAGGGGTAACATGGTCTTTTAGCATGTCATCTAGTCCATGTTTAGTCCCTGGAACCAAGCAGGTAGGGACTAGGGAGTTTTTAACCAAAGAGGGCCTTAGATTAACAACAGCTAAAGAGTTGCACAGGACAGTGGACGCAGCAGCACCATGTGCATCTACTGATGTACTGGGGTGATGCACAGTCTGTTGCAACAAAGAACAAACAACCAAGGAGCATATTTGTGTTGGTCCCAGTTTTGTTATCTTTAGACACCTTTCCCTATGTGAGGGCAGCAAATCTAGTCCTACTCAAACTCTACAGCCTTGTCCCCCAAAACAAAAGATCAATTCGTTACAGATGTGCGTACTGCGTTTGTCATTGTTTTCCCTTTTCGACCAATGTTGGTGCTGGATAGCTAGTCTGTACTAGTACTTTCCCCACTTCCTTTCCTCTGTGAACCACGTCCTAGATTTATGCTATACAACTTTCCCCACTACTTTCCCCCATTCCTGTCCTCTTTGAACCACGTCTTAGATTCATGCGATACAACTTTCCCCACTACTTTCCCCCTTCCTTTCCTTTTTGAAACACGTCCTAGATTCATGCTATACAACTTTTCCCACTACTTTCCCCCATTCCTTTCCTCTTTGAACCACGTCCTAGATTCATGGTATACAACTTTCCCCACTACTTTCCTGTTTGATCCAACACCTAGATTCGAGTGCAGAAGCAGAAAAAGCCCACATGCAGCTCGAGCAATGCATGTGGAATAAGTAAATTATACCTTAAAGTTCTTGGGGTGTGGTTTGGTGGGCGACCGGAGGCCGTTCGACCCACACTATGTACGGCAGCGAAGAAGAAGGGGTCGGAGGCCGTCCCGCGCCGCTGCTGGGTGAAAGTGAACAGCTGCGCCGGTAGTGGATTCCTTCCCTCGCCGACGGCGACAGCGTTAAGCCTCCTTCCCTTCCCGGCGGACGGCTCTTTGACCAACAGTGAGGAGAGAGAGAGAGAGGCCAGCGAAGTCTTGTTTATATCTAGAGAGGGTGAGAGAGTGTGAAGAGAGCAACTACAAGCAGACCAGTAGTGAGGGGAGAGAGAGTGGCCAACGAAGTCTTGTTTAGATCTGGAGAGGGTGAGAGAGTGTGAAGAGAGCAACTACAAGTGCTGATGCTCCAGCGTGTATATATATACTGGAGAGAGTGTGAAGAGTGCAAACCCTAGAAAACAAGCGCCGAGGATGGAGCTTATACGTGATGAGGTGATTATACGGTCACTACGAGATCGCATAGCTCCGTATCCATCCACTTTGAGTAGTCAAAGAATCCTCCTGGCACGAATTATGCTCAAGTGTAGTTATCGAACCCGAGACCTCAAGTTTGATGAGCGAACAGGCTAACCAGCTACACAACCCTCCCGTTATGTTCAACGAGAGGAAAATAACCTTTTATACATTCCTGCATTCGTGTGACAAGCATGCCGTGTTTTTTGTGTGTGTGGGAGTCATTGGGATTTAAATCATAATCGTGTCATGTGGCTTTGGTGGTAAGACTATCCACAGTGGTGCAGAAATAATGCAGCCTTAGTCACCTTACCTCTCTCCACGTAGTACGTTGGGTCCCACCAGTCAGAGGGTGAAACAAACAAATTAGTAAGAAAAATTAAAAGTGCTAGCGGTGCATCTTACCTCACACATCTCGCTACTGCTCGGGAACACTGTCCAATTGATCCCTCTGTTCGCTCACGTACTATTTTAAGTGAATCCTTATTATAACATGCACACAATTTTGTGCAGTTGTATTCGATCTAAGTCAGTGTGCCACCGTATCTCGTACGACTCGCTCCGTCTAGGTGTAATAAGTCACATTAGAAGGTGCAGCGGGACCAAGGTGCAAGCAGATTGGAGGAGAAGGAGAAACTTGACCGGTCATTCCTCCAATCAAAGCCCTGATTTCTGTCTCTAAACGCAACAATTAATCCAAACAACTAAGAGATGCCCTTCTCTTCTTGTACTACTCCATTTGTATCACACATCCTGTGGCTTCGCACTTGCACGATTTTCCTATTATATGAACCTGTGTGTGCGTGTGCGTGTGCGTGTGTGTGTTTAACAACCTGTGTGTGTTAGACAGAGCGACAGATCGACCTACTCCTACGGAGAGATGGTGTGTAGTGTACGATTTTAGCCGCGAGAGTCGGGGCATCCTCTCGTTTCCGGGCGTCCGGTAGGGACAGGAGGACAGCTGCCACGCCCGCTCCTGACCAGCCTAGCCCACCCAAAGCCCCTCCATTGCCCGCGCGTGCTTCCTGCCCGAAACGGTCAGCGCCGCTCCAAAGAATCGGTGCCGCATTCATGCCCGGGCAGAGCGGATGCGACCTCACTGGCGCCTGCGTTGCAGGGAGAAGCGGATTCAAGAGTGATGGTTGCTTCGTCCGTCCAACTTACTGCTGGGTCTATGTGATTTGACGGCTCATTGGTCATTATTACTGAGGTTGTAGGACTGCTGGATCTCCCACGCTTTCGGCGAAAGGAGGTACTACTAGATTACAATTTTCTCCATTCTTACGGCGGAGGAGTGCAAGAGCAGTGAAAACACGCAGGCTCAGTGATTACATGGCCCACCTCACACTATCACCATATTTTCTGGACACCGTGTGACACCTAACTCTTTACATAGTACTACTTGTATAGTACGTACTGTAATTTATCAGCGAGATATTACAATGCTATGAAGCTTCCAGCTTCTGTTACATGTATCTTGCGTCCAAGGTTGCCCGTTGCAACATTTCATCAAATACAAAGTTGACTAACATGCATGCTATGTCATCTCAATGATTGACAGATCATAGCAAATATGTACTCCCTCCGTTCCAAAATAAGTGTCTCAACTTTATGCTACATACGGAGCAAAATGAGTGAATCTACACTCTAATATACGTCTATATACATCAGTGTTTGGAGTATGTACTAGTAGTTCATGTTGAAATCTACTAAAACACATATATATTCCAAACAATATGATAATCTCTCTAACCAAGGTAGTAGGGACGAGCAGTAAACAGAGGGAGTACTAGTAAAAATTTCTCCTCGTCCTATGAGCCACTGCGCGCGTGGGCGAGGGAGCGGGCGTAAGGCGTACAGTACTACTACTACTACTCATGCAGCCCCTAGCCATTGAAACAGAGACAACTAAAGAAAAAAACGATCCATGCAGTCCCTAGCCCTTGAACCGTAAACCCTAACCAGGCTTTAATTTGCTGGCAACGTTGGCGCTTCCTAAGAAATGAAGTTTGCAACCCTTTGACCATCGGATCATTTTGTGCAGTTTCACCAAAATCGAGATGAGCATCCCTGTGGCAAAGAACTTGAAGAAGCGTGATTAGTGGGACTAGTTGATGAGACATAAACTCATCACAAATACAGTACGTAGAAGCCAGTAGAGGTATGTGCGGGGCAAAGAAGTAGAGAAATATCCACATGGAGTGATGTGGGCAGCTGGAGCAGTGGTACAAGCCGGCTGTAAAGGGAGTTTACCTGAGGGATGTCGGGACGTAGCTCAACCTAGAGGAGGGCGGCGGGAGGAGGCAACTACCCACGTCGCGGCAGTGAGCAATGGACAAAGGCAAACTCACCGGCTTTGTGAGAGAGAATGGCGGGGACCCCTGATCGGGACATGCCGACAGTGGGTTTTCGCCGTCGGTGACGGCGACCGCATCTACACTAAGCATCCACCCCTTCCCCTCACGGACGTGATCCAGCGGGATGTTAGAGATGTGGCCACAGTGGTTTTGTGCGAGAGAGTGTGAAAAGTAAAGAGAGCAACCCCAGCAAGCAACCGTGTAGGCTCGTCCTGCCTATGTATATAGTGGAGCGGTTTCCTTTTCTCTCCATATGAACCTATTTATATTGCGTATGTGCCACTGAAGGAAAAAAACTTTATTTATAAATGACGCGGCACCTACTACTCGTTCTCCTATAAACCTTGCGCTTGGCATCTCCAAATTATTAACCTTGCGATTGGCTCTTCGCCTCTTCGGGAGGTCGAGCAATAATAGTACTGCGGTATATATCGTTCTGGCTATATGAGACCGAATGAATTGTTGCATGTCCACCACGTGGCGAGGGTCGAGGGGCGAGGGAGAGTGCGTACTATTACGTCCGTTTCAATATGGACTACATACGGAGCAAAATGAGTGAATCTACACTCTAAGATACGTCTATATACATCAGTGTTTGGAGTATGTACTAGTAGTTCATATTGAAATCTACTAAAGGACATATATTCCAAACAATATGATAATCTCTCTAACCAAGGTAGTAGGGACGAGGAGTAAACGGAGGGAGTACTAGTAAAATTTTCTCCTCGTCCTGCGAGCCACCGCGCGCGTGGGCGAGGGAGCGGGCGTAAGGCGTAGTAAGCAAGCTTCACCTCATCCTGCGAGCCACCGCGCCCGTGGGCGGGGGAGACGGCATACTAAGCAAGCTTCTCCACGTTCTGCGAGTTTACGGGACACATCAAAAGTACTCCAGTGTATAGAGCCTTGCCTCTAAGGTAGGCCCCACATGGTTTGCCTCTTTTTTTTAACATAACGCGTCAAGTCGCAATTTGTTTGTTCACCCGTGGTAGACGATCCTCCCTCCATCTAGTGGACAACCAGTACACGTGTCAAGTTACCACGTGGGCTGCCTTTTCATACAGAAATGAGCTCCACCGTGTACCCGCGCGGGTGTGGTTGGGAAAGAGACGGGAGTACCTGCGCCGTGCATGCACCTCTTCTCTTCGTGCACGTCCCCCACCTACGTGGGTGTGTGTGAGAGATCGGTCGAAATCCATACATAACTGAAGAACGGGAAATAGGATGGGACAGAGAGAGATGAGAGAGAGAGAGGGAGGGAGAGGGGTAGAGTGCTGGATGGGTGATGGACTTACTTCTCGAAGACGGTGGGAGAGGCCTACTAGACAAACTGAGGGTGGAACTGCAATATTATCAATAAGACTGGGGATGTGTTTCTGTGTGTTCCTGTGCGTGATAGATCTGTCGGGACACATCCATGGATGATGAAGGGGAACCATGTGTTTGGTAAGCAAACCTAACTAGATCGGTAGATCAATTGTTGTTTGTCGGAGGAAGGGAGAGACATAACTAATGAGGTAGATCGATCGACGCGTGGGGAAAAACGAGTTATAAGGACCTAGCTAGCTATATGTATAGCGGGAGATCGGTCGGTGTACGTCCATTTGTTAGAGGCAAATAAGGCCCGACGAGACGGATAGACAGAGAGAATAATGGAACTAGGAGGTGGTGCGAGAGGCCCAGCTACTAGCTAGATAGGGGTGAAGGAAATATGCCCTAGAGGCAATAATAAAGTTATTATTTATTTCCTTATATCATGATAAATGTTTATTATTCATGCTAGAATTGTATTAACTGGAAACATAATACTTGTGATACATAGACAAACAGAGTGTCACTAGTATCCCTCTACTTGACTAGCTCGTTGATCAAAGATGGTTATGTTTCCTAGCCATTGACATGAGTTGTCATTTGATTAATGGGATCACATCATTAGGAGAATGATGTGATTGACTTGACCCATTCCGTTAGCTTAGCACTCGATCGTTTAGTATTCTGCTATTGCTTTCTTCATGACTTATACATGTTCCTATGACTATGAGATTATGCAACTCCCGTTTACCGGAGGAACACTTTGTGTGCTACCAAACGTCACAACGTATCTGGGTGATTATAAAGGTGCTGTACAGGTGTCTCCGAAGGTACTTGTTGGGTTGGCGTATTTTGAGATTAGGATTTGTCACTCCGATTGTCGGAGAGGTATCTCTGGGCCCACTCGGCAATGCACATCACTATAAGCCTTCCAAGCATTGCAACTAATGAGTTAGTTGCGGGATGATGTATTATGGAATGAGTAAAGAGACTTGCCGGTAACGAGATTGAACTAGGTATTAAGATACCGACGATCGAATCTCGGGCAAGTAACATACCGATGACAAAGGGAACAACGTATGTTGTTATGCGGTTTGACCGATAAAGATCTTCGTAGAATATGTAGGAGCCAATATGAGCATCCAGGTTCCGCTATTGGTTATTGACCGGAGACGTGTCTCGGTCATGTCTAGATAGTTCTCGAACCCGTAGGGTCCGCACGCTTAAAGTTCGATGACGGTTATATTATGAGTTTATGTGTTTTGATGTACCGAAGATAGTTCAGAGTCCCGGATGTGATTACGGACATGACGAGGAGTCTCGAAATTGTCAAGACATGAAGATTGATATATTGGAAGCCTATATTTGGATATCGGAAGTGTTCCGGGTGAAATCGGGATTTTACCGGAGTACCGTGGGTTACCGGAACCCCCCCGGGGGTTTAATGGGCCAAGATGGGCCTTAGTGGAGAAGAGGAGGGGCGGCCAGGGCAGGCCGCGCGCCCCCTCCCCCTCTAGTCCGAATTGGACAAGGTGGGGGGCGGCGCCCCCCTTTCCTTCCTCTCTCCCTCCTCCTTCCCCCTTCTCCTACTAGGAAAGGAGGGAGTCCTACTCCCGGTGGGAGTAGGACTCCTCCCTGGCGCGCCTCCTCCTGGCCGGCCGCCTCTCCCCCCTTGCTCCTTTATATATGGGTGCAGGGGCACCTCTAGAGACAACAATTGATCTCTTGATCTCTTAGCCGTGTGCGGTGCCCCCCTCCACCATAATCCACCTCGATAATATCGTAGCGGTGCTTAGACGAAGCCCTGCGTCGGTAGAACATCATCATCGTCACCACCCCGTCGTGCTGACGGAACTCTCCCTCAAAGCTCGGCTGGATCGGAGTTCGAGGGACGTCATCGAGCTGAACGTGTGCTGAACTCGGAGGTGCCGTACGTTCGGTACTTGATCGGTCGGATCGTGAAGACGTACGACTACATCAACCGCGTTGTGCTAACGCTTCCGCTTTCGGTCTACGAGGGTACATGGACAACACTCTCCCCTCTCGTTGCTATGCATCAGCATGATCCTGTGTGTGCGTAGGAATTTTTTTGAAATTACTACGTTCCCCAACAAGGGGGAGGAGTGTGCGGTTGTGAGATCGATGAAAAGAGGGGCAAGAGTTTACACGTGAGTGGGACCGTATGAGAGACACGAGGCAAGGACACATAAAGGAGGAGATTGAAGGTGCGTGTGTATGTTGTAGGCAGACATTGCTGTAGAGGTTTATCAATCGGTATGTGTCGGAAAAGAGTTGTGGAGACTGTGGGAGAACGACCTAAAGAAGAAGAAAAAATGAATGTGCGTGATGGATAGAATGCTGAGGGAGGGGGAGGGCGAGGAGGGCGTGTGCATGCACGAGAGAAAGTTAGTGGTAGCTACAAAGGTTAGAGGATTATTTGGGTGTAAGAGACTAACAAAGATCATAATTTGATATGAAAGTGGATTCATATATTTGAATAGGAGATCATAGTGTTTTAAACATATGCATGCATGAATATAGCGGTGATACGCGTGTTGTGGTTTTGCACATGTTATACCATAATGTGATAATGCATGGCGTTTGCAACTCATAGCTAAATGTCGAACAATCTAAACCATACTATACATCGAACAATCTCACATTTTATTTGAATTTGTGATAATGTGTGGCGTTTGCAGCTTACAACTGAATATCGAACAATCTAAACAATACTATATATCAAACATTCTCAAATATTATTTGAATTTGTGGTAATGTGTGGTGTTGGCAACTCACATCTAAATACTTGTAGGCGTAGGGGGCGGGGCACCATACATAATGTGATAAACATATTATACATATGAGACATGGTTTAGTTTGTGAAGATCTAGCTAGAGCTTGAAATGTACACATAGTTCATATGTAACTCGAGACTAATCATGTGGTGTGCTGTGAAGATAATACAGAAACGATGGTTTAACTTGACAATAATGACGATTGTAGATCTTATTAAAACAGAGAAACGGATTCAAACGCTTTGACTTCACAACAATCATTATTGTAGATCATATTCAAATAGAGAAATGAATTCAAATTTAGTTCATATTGACGCGGTAGTATATACATTTGGAATGCACTAAACTTTCATTTGAGTACTAGGTTGCATGCATTATACAAGTAGTGAAATATTTTAATTGAACATAACATGAATTCAAAGCTTTGAATGACATTTGTAGTGCGAATTGATTTGGTACAGTACACGTTAGGCTTGTCCGAAAATTTCAACACGCGCCTTGTTAGCCCGAAATATTTAAGATATATCTTTGTCTCGTTGTGCTCCGACAACTCCCTCCATCTCAACCCGCGCCTTGCTATTCCAAAATTACAACACGCGCGAAAACTCCCACCTCCTCTGAAATCCCGACACGCGAAATGCCCGTGATACCCCTGAACCGAAAGAACCACCTCAAATCGATGGGGGTACTTTCATAACTTACCCCACATTTCGGACAAGCGCGTCCCCAAGCCATGGTTCCCCACTCCCATCCCATCCGCCCACCCATTCGTACACCGACGCCGGGAAAACCCGCGAAGCCTCACACCCTCCTCCGTCCGCCACCCAGCCGGAGCCTCTTCCCCGATGACGTCGTCCACAACAACACCTCGACGTCCCTCATCCACCGTACCGGATGAGGATCCGTCGTTGATCTGGTCGTCCCGCTGGTGCAGCCACCCCGTCCACCACCTCCAAGGAGCTGCCCCGACATTCCCCTCGTCTTTCGCGCCACCTCCATTCGCGCACCGCCGTCTTCACCTACACAACCGGAAGAGCATCAGCATCACCGTTTCCTCAGATGAAGCTGCGGCCTAATCGGCGCCACCAAAGAGGTTGTACACTAATCGCCGCATTTTCTTCTTGATTCGATCTCACGGTGCTGCCGGCGCTCGGTCCCGGGCCGACACGGCGCGGCTCCATCAACCGCGGCGTCGCCGGCCACTTCCTCCATGGCGTCGCTCCCTCGGCAGCGACCTCCACATCAGTAGGAGCTGCTGCTGCTTTAGCTCTCACTCGCGCTGCTGCTCTGCTCTTGCTCTCGGTCCCCTGCCTGGCCTGCTCTTGCTCTTGCTCTTGCTCGCGCTGCTGCTCTCGCTCTTGCTCTTGCTTGCGATGCTGCTCCGATTTAGCTACACTTTAGTCGACTGAATCGACTTTTGGGTCAGTCGATAGGGGGTGGGGGGCTCACCGGAGTTAAGGAAGAACCAGCCGCAGCGGGGAGGGGGGATCGCCGGAGAAGTACCCCACTATCT
>NC_057799.1:153589475-153591434 GCF_018294505.1 Triticum aestivum | reverse complement strand
CGGTGGGGAGTGTTTTTGGGGCGGGCGGGGCGGCTGTTTGGCCGGTGGTGGCTGGCGGCTCAGGGGGGGTGGAGGTTGAAGATGAATTGCAGGCCCTTGATTTCGTATCCAACGGCTGCAAAATCGACTGACCAGAGATGAAAAAGTCAGTCGACTGACGTGTAGCCTCACCTCTAGTGCGTTCAGTTTCGACAGTAAAATTCAGTTTCGACAGCAAAATTCAGTTCAGTTACATTCAGTTTCGACAGTTAAATTCAGTTTCGACAGTTAAGTTCAGAGATGAGCGACTGATGTATACATCTAGCACTTTGTGGTTATGTATTTTACGTCATCTATTGGAGATGCTATTAGAATTCCACTCAGGTTAACGTTGTCTCTCTTGTCCTGCTTCAGCCTCGGCGTCGTACAACTCACCGGAGCTGCTCCAACGACGAAACCCTCCATCACAGCGGAGCAGTACCTCGGGCTCCATCTCCAAACGCCTAAGAACTTCTTCCCCTCCTCCGACAGCCAAGTTTGCCGGAGCATCCTCACCGGCCAACCCAATCACGCTGAGATCGACATGGCTTCGCCGAAGAGGTTGTACACTTCTTGTGGATTGACTTAATCTCACCATACTTCTTTGCATACTGTGATCTTCCAATTCTTGTGAACCAAACACCCAGATTGGCAGAAATCCTGTGTTTTTAAATTCTCTGTTTTGCACGTGCATTCCTATCCTATTCCTGTCTATTTCCTATCCCTGCATTGTTAGAATCCTCGAATTCAAACATGCCCTTACACAATTACTTCTGTTACAGATATGTGTCAAAGAAAACCTTGTGTGGTTTGTCCTGCTCCTGCGGTGCTGTGTTCCACCCCAGCTCAGCTGCTGCAACAACGGAAGGGTTCACCACAGCAGGGATCTGCTCTCCAGACTGTCTTTCGCCGCCTCAGATCGTCTTCCCCGCCGCCGATAGCCATGACAACTGCATTACCATCATCAACTGAGCAGATGACATTGAGGACTACACGGGTCCGCAAGAGAGGTTGCACTCTTCCGTGTCTGCTTACGTTATGCCCACTTAATATGATGACATGCTACTTTATCGTCGTGTTCACCTATTATACTCCGACTCAGGTCCAAACTTATGCTGAAACTTGAGTTTTTAAATGGTTGTGGGGTACATATTGGGGCAGCAATTAGTACTATCTGTCTACTATCTGGTTAATCTCGGGTGTCTACTATGAGTTTCATGTTGGGTGCAAACAAACATTAAAGGAGCCATTATCTGTATTTTTTAACTAAAGCCATTATCTACCTGCTATCATTGGTTTTGGGTCTATCCACAGTTTGCTACCATCACTCTGGATTTGTGCATGCACTCCTTACATAATCTCACTATGTTTTATTCCTATGCATGTCAGTTATTGTACACAATGGAACTGAACATGTAGAGCAAAAGAGACGAGCCTTGCGTGGCAATAAAATTTCATGCAGACGTCGCTCCATGGTGGGCGCAAAGGCAGCCCCCCTCCACCCATTTCGGATCGTAATCAAGAGGAAGATAACTGTTCTGAGGGGGATTCAGAAGCAGAAGACCACTCCTATTTACCCCATGAGGTCTTCTCTCTAACTTGGCATGCTGATGTTGGTTATATCATGCATATGGTGCCTTGCATTGCTTACTTTATACATCAAATATGTCAACTGCTTAGTTTAGACATGCTTTGTGTGAATGCCATCTGTTTAGTTTATTCATCGTTTATGTGAATTATGCAATGCCATCTTGTTTAGCCAGGCATCATATATGTGAATTTTGCAATGCCATCCTGCTTAGCCAGTCATCTTATATGTGAATTATATCAGGCCATCCTTTTTTTCGTTACGTATTACATTTGTCAACAATGTTAGTACATTCAACTACTCTTCGTGTGCATCAGCCATTTGACACGGTGATGGAAAATTCTGGAGTGAAA
>NC_057799.1:153584789-153588878 GCF_018294505.1 Triticum aestivum | reverse complement strand
TGGCAGGGTTATGTTGCTCATATCGTGCGTATGGTATCTTGCATTGCTATGTCATTTGCTTAGTTTAGACATGATTTGTGTGAATGCCACTTGTTTAGTGTCTAATTACCATATATGTGAATTATGCAATGCCATCTTTTTGCAAGACATTATATATGTGAATTATGCAATGCTATCTTGTTGCAAGGCATTATATATGTGAATTATGCAGTGCCATGTTGTTTAGCCAAGCGTCATATATGTCAATTATATCATGCCATCCTTTTTTTGTATTTCTCATTGCTTTTGTCGACAATGTTTGTATATTCAACTGCTCTTCCTGTGCATCAGCTATTTGAATTGGTGATGGAGAAATCTGGAGTGAAAACAAGGTCTTCAGAGCAGACAATGCTACTTGGTGAAGCAGATATGTTGCTGGTTACAGATAGCTCTTCAGAGGAGGATTCAGAGGCAGATGACCAGCCCTATTATCCCCCTGAGGTGTATGCTCAAGCTCGGCAGGGTTATATTACTCATATCATGTATATGTTGTATTGCAATGCTTAGTCTTTACATCATATACACGATGTTGAATGCCATCTCCTTAGTTGACACATCATATATGCGATTGCCCTCTGCTCACTTCCTTAGTATATAAATCATATATTTGAATTATATCATGCCATGATGTTTACATAGACAGCATGTATCTGAATTATGGCATGCCAACCCATTTTCTAAAGACATAATATAGTTATATCATCTCATCATCTTCACATAGTCATCATATTTTGAATTATGTCATTATATTCGTGAATTATATCATGCCATCATGTTTCCATCGACGGCATGTTTGTGATTTATGGCATGCCAACCACTTTAATAGAAACATCGTATAGTTATATCATGTCATCCTGTTTACATAGTCATCATATTTTGAAGTATGTCATTCTATCCTGTTTAGTTAGCCATCATACATGTGAAATTGTGTCATGCTATCCTGTTTAATTAGCCATCATATATTTGAAATTATGTCCTGCTATTCTGTTTGGTTAGACAACATAAATGTGAATTATTTCATGCCCTGTTTTCTTCCCTACTATCCATTGCACCTGTCTATCTTACAATGTCTGTACATTCAATTACTTTTCTTGTTTATCAGCCATTTCAATTGGAGGGGGTGATGGCAGTATCTGTGGGAGTAAAAACACGGTCTTCAGAAAAGATCGTGCTACCTGTCGATGGAGATAGAACCACGGTTGTACTTGCCCAAGAACTAGCCCGACCACACATAACCCAGACTCACGCAGATTGTACCCCTACCTAGTTGGACAGAGAACCAGTTACACTCCTTCTAACCCCAACCCCAGCAGATAGTAACCCAGTTCCCGTTGACACAGCACCGTCTCCACCACACAGCACCCAAACACGAGCAGTTAGTAAGGCAACTGCAGTGCCCAAAGCACGAGGACCACCACTTCGAACCCCAAGTCAACGCTTAAAGCAGAAGAAGAATTGTTCTCAGGTCAGGTTCCATAGCTATGGTTCATACTACTTTGCTCTTGCATCACTGTATTTACTCATACCAACTAATTTCAAATTTGAAGGATGCAATTGAAACTCCAATGGCGCAACAGGTATGTTTTAAACCTGTTTCTTTAACGTTTTTGCTGTTGTAACTTGCTCTATGTTGATTTTAGTTTCAATTGAATAAACAGTTATGTTCTCATGCCATGCACATACAAGTGTTGTTATTGCTATGTAGTTTCCCACACTTATATTCTGTCTATGCTGCTTTGTCTTAAATAGATATGATTTGAACTGTATCTATCTTGATTTGGCAACATAAACTAGAATGATATAGACCATACAGTGACCATACTACATAGATATATGTTTGTTTCATGCTGTTATCCTGTCCACCTTACTACTGAACTGGTTTACCAGAATGAGTTTCATATACTAGATTGTAAACCTGTGATGTGTTTGTTTGTTTCTCCTTTAGAACGCGGATAAAATATTGGAGAAGAGTACCCCGTTATGCAATGGTAAAGGAAGTAATGCAGATCAGGTTCAAGATAGTGAGACATCCCTGTTGTTCTCCAAGAAAGCTGATAAAAACTATATTGAAGGCACTGAGACAACCCCAAAGTCCTCTCTTGATGTAGTGTTCGAGTTACTGGCTACTACTGCTGGCACCAGCTCTTCGTACTCGCTGCCTGAATCAGTTCGGCTTCTTGAGTCTCAACTTCAAGTTGAAAGACATCGATCAGATGTTATGCGACAGGAAGCCGAAGGACTGAGGAAGTCCCTGCAGAATTCAGATGCATACTTTCTGGTGCAACAGCAAGTGCTGGAGGATTTAAGGGCCAAACAACAGAAAGTTAATAAGCTTGCTAAGCATCTTGCCAGCATTATGGGTACCCAGGATATTGTTTCTTGAGCTTTTCTAAAGTGGTTTCAGTTCTAGACTTGTTTTGCTACGGCGTTTATATGCTGCTTTGTTCCCTATATTTGCACTGGTGGCGAACTATGATGCCCAGTGGATGTAATATGTGTAATAGCCGTGATAGCCTAGTGTAAGTTACTTGCTTATTAACGGCGGCCCGTTATGGTATTTGGCCCACAAGCTGAAAATGACAGTAACGGGCCGAAAGTAAACGAATGCTGGAAATGAGCCCAAGAATAAATGGGCCCTAAGAAGGCCGAAAGATAACATGGGCTGGAAACGGGCCAACGGAATAATGGGCCGTTAATGGGTATAAAGTGATACACTGTTCATTACGGGCCAGTTTTACCACGGGCCGTTAATGGGCCGAGGGTTACTAAGGGCCTCATATGGGCCAAAAGACGTCATGGGCCATACATGGGCCAGAAGTTAAAACGGGCTGGAATTATATTGGACGGGCCAGATGACGCTACTGGGCCTAATTTGGATAGGCCATAAACGAGCCCTGGGTTAGTGGGCTGTAAATGGGCTATATGCGAACAGGCCGTTAACAGGCTTGCCGTGGGCCGGCCCGCCACCTTTTGACCAAGTCAAACGGGTCGGCCTTTTCACAGGAAGGGGCCTCTGTTGGGCCGTGCCACGTGTCGACGTATCATAGGCGCTTTGGGTCCAATGAGTGGATGACGTCTGTCCCAACAGTGAGCTGACACATGTTTCCTCCAGCCAATGATGATTTTACACGTGGAAAATCCCCATTGGTCAGGGCTGTTAACGGGTTATCGGATCCAAAACCGGACCGATAGCTTAACAGTGTTCCGTTACGGTGGATGCCACATGTCGGTCACCCTTGACGAAAGCACTTCTATGTAACGCCCCGGATTCGATGCGCCAGGTGTCTGCCAGTTATTCGTCGTTGTTGCCATGTCGTTTGCTTGCGTGTTGCATTTTGCCATGTCATCATCTACATTTCATCGGCATGCTTTTCAAAACTTGCATCCGTTCGGGTCCTCCCGGTTCTCTCCGTTGTCCGTTCTGAGCCCAGACCACACTCGCACGCGCCCGTCGCCCCTCTCAGACCTTGTTTCGTGAGCGGGAGAAAAACGTTCTCGGAATGGGCCGAGATTTGCCGAGTGGCCTTGGTATATCACCGGTAGACCGCCCGTCAAATTTCTTTCCATTTGAAGGTCGTTTGACGCCCCAACGGTTAACCGAGCTAACTGAAGGCCCCTTTTGTCTTGCAGCCCAACACCCCTCTAAATCAGCCCACTATCCCAGCAAAACCCCCTCCATGCTCTCCGCCATTCGATCACGATCGCGTGGCCGAAAACCGCACCTCATTTGGACTCTCCTAGCTCCCTCTATCTATAAATAGACCTCCCCCTCCGAAATTTCGGGTCCAAACACTAGCCCCGCTCCTCCGCGCCGCCGGACACGTCCGCTCCGGCCTGACGCGTCCACCGGCCACCTCGCTCTGGCCAATCCAGTGTGGCCACGTCACCCCGCCGCCGCTCCCGGCCAGTGGCATCGCGCCACGTCAGCCCCGCGCCTCCTCTCTCTCCTCCAGCGCCGCCGCGGCCCGCCCAGGCCCGGGGCAAGCCCGCCGAGCCCATCGGGGCCCGTCCCCGTGCCCGCCTCGCCGGACAGCGCCCGCCGGAGCCCTT
>NC_057799.1:153575435-153584165 GCF_018294505.1 Triticum aestivum | reverse complement strand
GGTGCCGCCCCTCCTCGACGTCCGCGCCCGTCCCCTGGCCAGATCCCGCCGGAGCCACTGCCTCGGCTTCCGCGCCCTCGCCAGACCATCGCCGGAACCGCCGCCTCGTCACTAGATCTGGGGAGTGGGATGAGATCCACCACTCCCCCGATCCAAACGGCCTCCCCGCGCCCTGGATCCCGCCGTCCCGCTCCGCTCGATCCCGCGTTGACTTTTCCCGCGAGGTGATTTTTCGTCCAAGTCCCTGAAAACTCATGATATGTGTGCATCTTTGACCTTCTGTCACTTCTTGCACATAGCTTCGTTTTGCGTGCATAATATGTCCAAATGTTAATTGTGAGATGCCCTCCATTTTGTTCCATTGTCCCATTCTTTTTGGAGTCCATGTTGATGCCCAAATCATCATTGCAAGACTGCTATGTGATGTTGTCTGCTGTAGTTTAACAGATCTTGCTTATTTGTCATTTTTATATCTTTTTGTGTGATTTTCTTTTGAGCGTGATGTCTACATGTTTTATGTGCTACAAGATGCTATGTTTGCTGTGGTGCAATCCACTCTTTATGATATTCCATGTGTTGATTGAAACAAGCATGCAAAGTAGCCTCCATGATGTTGCTGATTTCTGTGACTTGGTCATTTCTGCTAAGTCTGTAGCTGTAACATTGTGATACCATGTAAGCCTGCTGTCAACATGAGTTCTATGCATAATCTGGAGACGTTCACTAACTATGTTATGTTATACATGTTATTCTCTATCCATCCATACCATTGTTCGCATTGATAGCCTGCTGCAGCTTGCTGTTAGCTTGCTCTCAACTTGCAAAATAATGTTGCTGTCAGCCTGTTAATATGAAGTTCAGTTTTGACATGTGTTTTGCTAGTGATCCATGCACCCTATGACCATTCTATTGCCATTCTTAGCTTCATATGTATGACATATGGATGTTGATCACCTTTTAATGCCATGTATTTCTCCGTGGTGAGTGGTTCAAGCTCACTAACATGCCTACTTATCGTTGTTTCTGCCATGAACTGTTATTTTCACCAAGTCTGAATCTGTTTATGAAACTTGCTATGTCTACATGGGTGCCATCATATCTTCTGTGCCTTTTTGGCTCGTAATCATTAAGGGACTTTTGTTATACGCAATTAGTAGATTCATGTCATGCCTTTGATTGCTATGATCTTTTCCTGTATCATCTTGTTTGATAGCTCTAAACTTTGCAACCTGATGTTATTTCCGCCATGTCCAGTGATTTCTGCTAAGTCTGTGAAACTGTTATTATTTGCAATGTTTCCATATCCTTTTGAGCATGTTCTATTGATTTCTGGAGATAGCTCAGTGTTTATATTTTGTCATGCTTTACCTGTAAATTACGTCCATGCCTTTTGTTTTCATGTTGGGGTGCTGTAGCATATAGTTTTGATGCTTGCAAGATGCCTAGTTGCTGTTTTGGACAGATTGTTGTTATATCTTGTTTGGAGTGTATGTGTTGCACCGTTGCTCCGTTTTGAGCATGCTCTATATGAAACTTGCTTAGAATTGCATGTATTTCATATTATCTTGTTGCATCCTTGTCTTGAGTGTGTTTGCTTGATGTTTGAATGCATTTTGCATCAATGCCATGTTTAACTTGTTTTGCTCATATCTTCTAGGCCGTAGCTCCGAACTAAATGAACTTTATATGTAACTTGACTAGAATTTCGTGTAGATCATCTTGGTGCATCTTAACTTGATGTTTAACAACTCTGATGTGATGTACCTGAATTCATTCATGTTCTGCCATAACCTATGTACTTAAGCGAACTAGCGAAGAAAGGCGAAGAATGGCTTTGTTCAAGCCCAAGTCAAAATTGATCTCTGATAAAGCATTCAATCCCCTGGATCAATGAAGAAGGGAGAAGTCAGTTGATTCCTCTTGAACATAAGGCTTATTCAGATCTGGAATTTTTTTGAAATTTGCATATGAGGACTTACCGGAATTGTCATATGTTGTTTCCGGCCTTATTTAAACTTGTTTTGATGTGTTGCTCTTGTATGCATCATCTCTTGCCATGAGTAGCTTCTTGTAGCTTTGTCATACATCCGGCTTGGTTGAGCATCATGTCTTGTTTATGTGTTGAGTGTTTACCGTGTTGTTTGCTTCTTTTCCGGTTGTGCTCCTTCTCGTTAGTTCCTATTTCGTTGCGATCGTGAGGATTCGTTCGTCTTCGTGGCTTCATCTTCTTCATGGACTCGATCTTCTTCCTAGCGGGATTTCAGGCAAGATGACCATCACCTTGGATCTCACTACTATCATTGCTATGCTTGTTGCTTCGTTATATCGCTATGCTGCGTTACCTACCACTTGCTTATCAAGCCTCCCAAATTGCCATGAACCTCTAACCTTTGTCAACCTTCCTAGCACACCGTTGTTTGGCTATGTTACCGCTTTGCTCAGCCACTCTTATAGCGTTGCTAGTTGCAGGTGAAGATGAAGATTGCTCCATGTTGGATTATGTTTATGTTGGGATATCACAATATCTCTTATTTAATTAATGCATCTATATACTTGGTAAAGGGTGGAAGGCTCGGCCTTATGCCTGGTGTTTTGTTCCACTCTTGCCGCCCTAGTTTCCGTCATACTGGTGTTATGTTCCTTGATTTTGCGTTCCTTACGCGGTTGGGTGATTTATGGGACCCCCTTGACAGTTCGCTTTGAATAAAACTCTTCCAGCAAGGCCCAACCTTGGTTTCGCATTTGCCTCACCTAGCCTTTTTCCCTTGGGAGTCGCGCATCTCGAGGGTCATCTTTATTTTAACCCCCCCCGGGCCAGTGCTTCTCTAAGTGTTGGTCCGAACCGAGCTACCTATCGGAAACTCGATGTCTGGTTTTACTCGTAGCTAGTCTCATCCGGTGCTGCCCTGAGAACGAGATATGTGCAGCTCCTATCGGGATTGTCGGCACATCGGGCGGCTTTGCTGGTCTTGTTTTACCATAGTCGAAATGTATTGTAAACCGGGATTCCGAGACTGATCGGGTCTTCCCGGGAGAAGGAATATCCTTCGTTGACCGTGAGAGCTTATAATGGGCTAAGTTGGGACACCCCTGCAGGGTATTATCTTTCGAAAGCCGTGCCCACGGTTATGTGGCAGATGGGAATTTGTTAATGTCCGGTTGTAGAGAACTTGACACTCGACTTAAATAAAACGCATCAACCGCGTGTGTAGCCATGATGGTCTCTTCTCGGCGGAGTCCGGGAAGTGAACACGGTTTTTGGGTTATGTTTGCCGTAAGTAGGAGTTCAGGATCACTTCTTGATCATTGCTAGTTTCACGACCGTTCCATTGCTTTTCTCGCTCTTATTTGCGTACGTTAGCCACCATATCTTGCTTAGTCGCTGCTGCAACCTCACCACTTTACCCCTTCCTTACCCTTTAAGCTTTGCTAGTCTTGATACCCATGGTAATGGGATTGCTGAGTCCTCATGGCTCACAGATTACTACAACACCAGTTGCAGGTACAGGTTATCCGATGATCATGACGCGAGAGCGATGTTACTTGTTTTGAACTTCTTCTGCTTCTTCTTCGATCAGGGGATAGGTTCCAGGTCGGCAGCCTGGGCTAGCAGGCTGGATGTCATTTGAGTTTCTGTTTGTGTTTCATCTGTAGTCGTATGTTGATCTTATGTATGATGTATTGGTGTATTCTTGGGGCGTTTGTGCCTTTTGTATGTATCCCCATCTATTATGTAATGTTGATGTAATGATATCCACTTTGCAAAAGTGTTTCAATATGCAGGTCTATCCTTGGTGGGACCTTCGTGTTCCTCTCGGATAGGGTCGCATATTGGGCGTGACATTCTATGACGCGCGATTTATCGTCATGGAAGTGGACACTTCCGTGATGATAATTTTGGTAATGTCATGGAACACTTCTACGACAGCACAGGTATGACTATCTTGATTCTGTCATAAATTTGTCATGGATGTACATGCATGACAGAAAACGTGACCTACTGTGACAAACACGTATCATCACAGAAGTGTATTTTTTTGTAGTGTTGTTCCCTTCCCCCAGCTGCGGGATCAGGCCGGATATGTGACCAGCGGTGTGGCACCGTCGTTCTATGCTTGTGAAGAGAGCAACCCAAGCAAGCAGGCTTGTAGCTTAGGCTCCTGCTAGTGTATATATAGTGGTTTTCTTTTTCTCTCCATATCAACCATTTTATATTGCGTAGGTGTCATTGAAGAGTGAAATGATGGTTGCTTCTTCTGACTAACTTACTGTGTGATTTGACTGCTCCTTATAGTGGCCCCTACACGTACTCCCCCTACGTGTATGCAACAGTCACACGTACACATGGACGCAAAAACGCGCGCAACACCCTAATGCATGCATGTCCGAGCACACGACGGAACACACACGGTCATGCTCAAGTGCTCAACCTACACGTGCATGCACACACATGCTCAGCCAAGGTGAGCTAGTGTCCGTATAAACACCGGAAAATGTATATATTGAGCGCAATGAGCATATTATGTAGTCCACTGACCGTATTTTTACAAATATAAAGTGACAGACAGTGTATTTATCTCGTTTGAAATTAAGCTATATTAACCGGAGATGAGGCAGTATGGACTAGCATTACTTTGTTGTGTCCCGTCAACTTGCCGAACGAGGAGAAGCTTGCAGGACGGGAGAAGCTTGCGCGCGGTGGCTCGTAGGACAAGGAGAAACTTTTGACTAATGCAAGCTCTCCTTCGCTCAGGCGGTGGACGTGCAACAGTTAATTCAGTGTCAGATTGCCAGAAGCATACACTATACTAGTACTATTATTGTTACACTTCCCGAAGAGGCAAACAACCAAGCGCAAAGTTTTACTAGTACTAGTACTACTACTACTACTCCCTCTATCCATCTTTATAAGGCCTAACACCAATTTACATTTTTCCATATATACAAGGCCAAATTAGGTAACCAATGCATATAGCCTTTAATACTCTCTGGTAAGGAGTGCCTGGGCGTTGACAACAGAGGCACTTAATGGCATGCATGCATGGAAGCCGTTTTCTTTTGGCATGCAAGCCAATGCTTAAGCACGGCTATAAGAGGAAAATTAAAATGAAGAGAGAGGAAGAGATTACCGCAATTAATAGACGTTTAAATGATGGTGAGTCCCAAAAATTTCTCTAGGTTTCAAGGAGTGCCTTGGTATGAGAGATTCGAAAATTAGGCCCTATAAAAATGGATGGAGGGAGTATAGTCTATAGAGGTATGTACTATACTTGTACTAGGAACCGGATGGAGGAGGGTCTGCACTCTTATTATATTTTTAAAATGTGATAAAGCAATCTTCAACACATTTGGTTCTCTTCGAGGGTTCTCGCATGTGATAATGGAAGTTGATTGCATGGAACACTCGCCACAATTCTCGCTTAATTCTGGCTCATATCCTGTTACAAATAGGAGCGCTCGGTAATATTTCCTTTTTTTGTTATTCAGCATGTAAACGGGTCAGCAAACCTTGCGGCGCATCTTTGTGCGAACCGTGCTTGCTGCACTTTGAATGTGGCCGAGAGTTGGCTTGCTGAAACACCTCGCTTCCTACTTCTTTTTTTGCGGGGTACCTCGCTTCCTAGCGACCAGTGTCTTGGCTGATCGTCCTAAGAATGCTTATATATGAATAAAGCTCTCTCATTTACCCGCAAAAAAGATTAAGCCATATTAACCGGAAAGGAGGGAGTATGGACTAGCACTACTTGTTGGTGTGTCCCGTCAACTCGCAGAACAGGAGAAGCTTGTAGGACAAGGTGAAGCTCGCTTACGCCTTTTGACTAATCCAACGTACCCTCGCCCAGGCGGTGGACATGCATCAGTTCATTCGGTGTCAGATTGCCAGAGGCATACACTGTAGTACCGAACATGCGGAGTACCATCATTGTTCGACTTCACGAAGAGGCGAAGAGCCAAGCGCAAGGTTTAGTAGTACGAGTAGTACTACTACTAGAACCACATGGTGGAGCCTCTGTACTCTTTTTTTTTCAATCTCTGATAAAGTACACATTTATTACGGAGAAGGGCGGAAAACGGCAGCCCAACATGTAATGATGATATCGATCAACCATGCTCGCATATATCTTGGCCTCCGTGCGAGCCCGTCTGTGTGTTCTCGCTCCTCGTCTCTCTCAAGGAACGGCGGGTTGGCTATTTTGCCGTCAATTGTGATCGTTTGCTCACACTCCGGTCCCACATGTCAATGATATGCCAAGAGGAGGTGCGTTGACTGACTGGCCTAACGCGTACTTGGTTTTGCACCTTCATACTACTCCTCCCTCCGTCACAGTTTATAGGGCGCGCTTCATTATGATGCATTTCTCTCGATGCATTTCCACCACCAGAGAGACTTTAGATGCGTTTGGTTTAATGCACAATTAATTAGGGCGTGGTAACCGCAATTTTCTCTCGATGTAGTACTACGGAGTGGAGTAAGTGCATGCATTTGTGTACCCGGGGTGGAAGCATTGCATGCATGTGTGTACGCATTATTTCCTCTAGTAGTAACAGACGTCGTGCTATAACTACCAATGCTATTTTTCAGGCCGATCGCTAATCGCCTTGGTCCCAGAGATTTTCTCTTTTTCTGAAGCGCGCTCTATAAACATTGACGGATGTAGTATGAGCGGATTCAAAGAAGAGCGTATTGATGGCTGCTTCTTCCGAGCAACTTACAGTGGGAAAGGTGGGGCTTATGATTTGACTGCTCATTACTCACTATTAATGTGGCGCAATGACTGGTCTGAGTCTCCCACGCGGCTGTGCACTACCCCCTCGGTTCTTAAATATACTCCGGAGTATTTGTCTTTCTACAGATTTCAACGAGTGACTACTCAAATATTTGTCTTTTTAGAGATTCAAATGGACTACTACATACGGATGTATATAGACATATTTTAGAGTGTAGATTCACTCATTTTGCTCCGTATGTAGTCACTTGTTGAAATCTCTAGAAAGACAAATATTTAGGAACGAAGGGAGTACACATACGAAGCAAAATGAGTGAATCTACACTCTAAAATATGCCTATTTGAAATTTGTAAAAAGATAAACATTTAGGAACGAAGGAGTATAATTTTGTGCATGGCACATGGACCCGGATGCCGAAGAAGCTTCTGGCAATGCTATCAAGCTTCCAACATTTGTTTACATAATTGATGTACTATACAAATAATTTTCCAACGATATGAAATTGTACAATGGTGTGAGCTTTCAGCTTTTGTTTCGTGTGTCTTGCCATTGATGCTCTTTCGGAAACAATAAAAAACTAACTTCCTTGCTAATCAGAGCTAATATTTACATCACAACTGAAGACAAAGTTGTGAGAAGGTGTTAAATTAAAATTGATCCATGCTTTCATTGGCAGCAACGTCCCCCAGCTCTGTCTAAATCAATAGGCATGTTGGGAAAAAAGTAGCTTCTGGAGCATGCAACATTCCGATCATTTTGTGCAGTTCCACTAAAATAGAGCTGAGCGTCCCTGTTCCAAAGATATTAAGTGTGATTACGATAATAGAGGACTGCTGATGAAACAATAAACACACAAATAGAAGCCGGTCACCTTTGCAGTCTCTCTTAAGACTAACTAGTTGGAGAAGATTAGGCTCGGAGTTGGATGAGGAGGATAGAGCAAAACCAATCTCCCTTTGTGCAGTCGCACTGAAATGTAGAGACGTTGCCCGTGTGACATTTTGGTAGAACTGCACAAAACACTCTTAAGAAAAAAATGATTTCTGCAGTTCACCAAAAGGTCGCAATAGCAACGAGGTGAAATGGATAGCCCTGTTTGCAAAAAAGAGGTAGAAAGGAAACAATTACTGGCCAATAACAGTTGATGACACATGTGACGACAAAAAAGAAGCATATTCCTTGTCCTAAGGGAAGATAACAACACGGTTGTGTTTGTCAAAAACGGTGTGAGGACGAGATTGCAATATGGAAAGTACGCCGGACGAGCTACATTTTGGGCAAAGAACTATGGAAGATCCACATGAAGCGACGTGGGAAGACGGGAAGTGGAGCAAGGCCGGAGGGGATACCTGGAGGTCGTCGGGATGTAACTAGGTGAGCGGCGGCGGGCGGAATCTGCCCATACTGCGGCAGCGAGCAGGTGGCGTAGGCCCTACCACGCCGGAGCTTGGTCAGAGAGAACGGCTTGTACTGCAGATCGGGACCTGCTGCCTCGGCGCCGTCGAACGGAGAAACGATGCACGTCCTCCCTTTCCGCCGGCGGACGGGATGCGGCCGGATCAGTGACCAACGATGAGAGAGAAAGAGGCCACCGCAGCCTTGTGTGAGATACTCTGAAGAGAGACAAACCAGGCAGGCAGGCTCCATTGTATATAGTGGAGCAGACTACCGTTTTCTCCATAAAAATCATTTTATATTCTGTGTACGTGTCATTGAGCGATATAACTTTATTTAAAAATAACGCGCCAACGCATCAAGTTGAACTTTGTTTCGTGCACGCGTGGTACACGACCTCCGTAGGTAAACAACCGCTACATGCGTTCAAATTAGCACGTGGGCTGCCATTTCGTACAGAAATGAGCTCCACCGTGTACCCACGCGGGTGTGGTTGGGCATGAAGTGTGAGTACGTGCACGGTGCACCTATTCTCTTCTTGTATACGTACACCACCTACATGGGGTTGTGTGAGAGAGATACAAACGTAGAGAGATATAGTGTGTG
>NC_057799.1:153545252-153575126 GCF_018294505.1 Triticum aestivum | reverse complement strand
AATCAAAAAAATGTCACATATGCGATGTCACTACACCACAACACTAGATTCCCAACAACCAAGTTGGTCGGGAAAACAACTTCCGTCAACAAACAGTCGGTCGGGAAAGACTATTGCCGACCGATCGTGTCTGTTGGGGAAAGTCCAGACGGGAAAACCCTTTCCCGACCGACATATCTTTCCCGACCGACTGCTTGACGGCTATGGTGCACCTTTCCCGACCGACAATCTGTTGGGCTTGCCATGGGCCTTTCCCGACCAACAGTCCGTTGGGGTAGCCGTGGGCCTTTCCCGACCAACTATCGGATGGGAATTCTTTCCCGACCAACATTCTGTTGGGCCTGGTTTTAGCATTTCCCAACCGATTGTCAGGCAGGATTTGTTTTGCCGACCAACAATCAGACGGTGTTTTCTTTTGCGACCAAAAATCATTTACATTTTATTTATCCAATCACAACTTTAACTAACATACGGTACTGATTGTCACATACATATAGTTCATGTGTTCTAAGCATAATCACGAAGACATCATACATCAGGTGCACCAAACATTTTTTATTCCATTAACTAATGGTCACGTACATACACTTCATTCTGTTCTAAACATAACCACCAATACACCATACATCAAGTTCAGCAAAGGACAACTAAAAGACTGCAAGTATGAGACATCAGTTGTACAAAATGAGAAGTAAAACATTCAGTTGACGCGGATCGCGGGCTTCATGGTTCATTGTGAGTCGAGTCCTTATGTTTGCTTCCTACAAAAGTTAAACAAGCCCCCTTATTAGAATGCTCAATTAATTTATGAAGTTGAATGCAGGCAGAATTCACATGTGCACTGTGCACACGCAACAGCAGAAAGAAGAATACACTTACCTAATCTACAAAATTAGCATTTCTGGTCCTGAAGACCGCCAATAAACATCCAGCAGTAGCCATGTATGTGGCATAAAAGCCCTCTGTCCACCTTTTGTCCATCCATTTGAAAGGAACACTATTAGGAAAAGGCCTGCTAGTGGCGCACCTGTTTTGGCTACTAATGGCGCACTACAGGTGCGCCACTAGCATCACGCCATTAGAATTTTTTACTAATGGCGCACCACAAGTGCGCCATTAGTATCTGGTATACTAATGGCGCACCAGGGAGTGTGCCATTAGTATATCCCACGTTACTATCTGACTTAGTAATGGCGCACCACATAGAAGTGCGCCATTACTAACAATTTTTTTCAAATTTTTTTCAGATTTTTTTCCGTTTTTTTCTTAATCTCGAGTCACTATGGCTTAATCTCAAGTCAAATCGCACTCCGTGGTCAAACTTCCTGGAAGGTCACCCATCCTCACACTACTCCAGCCCGAGCACGCTTAACTTCGCAGTTCTATCCAACCCCAACACCAGCTCACTTCACAGGCATTTGTTGATATATCTATCATATCAATCCTATTAAACCTTGTTGATATCTAGGACTTTGTTCATGTTCATGAGTGTGATGAAATTTTGAAATAATATTTCAAACTTCCCGGTCATATTACGTATCATATTTTAAAAAAAATCCAAAAAAAAGTTTTTTTGACACCAATTGTTTTTCTGTTACTAGTGGCGCACCTAGCAAATGGTGCGCCACTAGTAAGTTTGAATATTTTTTCATTTTCCCCCCTCTAGATCTTAAAAGCCTCGTATCTTTCGTTCTGTTAGGTTTTTGGGGATTTTGAAGATGTTGAACAAAGTTCCCCCGGTTCAAATCGTATGTAACTTTTCGAGTAGATGATTTTTCATATAAAAAACTTTTTAATCCGAGTTCGTATGCAAAAGTTATGCCCATTTTACAAATTCCAGAGAGATTTTGCAAATAAAGTCGAAATTTATATTTGTAAATTTTCCCAACAACTAGACCACATATCACAGGGGAAACTTATTTTATTTTATTTTTTTGACATTTCCATCATTTTCTTTTATTTTTTCTAAAACTGAAAAGGCGGTCCACGGAGGGGTGGTGCATTCGGTGGAATTTTTGGGCAAAGTCAGTAATGGCGCACCGTGGGTGTGGTGCGCCATTACTAACTTTGAAAAAAAATAAAAAAAGTTGTTAGTAGTGGCGCACCGATGGTGTGGTGCGCCATTACTAGTTAAAACTAGAAATGGCGCACTGTCCCTCGGTGCGCCATTACTAGTTTTGAAAAAAATATAAAAAATTTGTTTGTAGTGGCGCACCGAGGGTGTGGTGCGCCATTATTAGTTAAACTAGTAATGGCGCACTATCCCCTGATGCGCCATTACTAGTTTTGAAAAAAAAATGTTAGTAGTGGCGCACCGTGGATGTGGTGCGCCATTAGTATTTGGACACTAATGGCGTACCAACACATGGTGCGCCATTAGTATATAGTAGTGGCGCACCACATCTGTGATGCGCCATTAGTGTCCATATTATCTATAGCCCTTTTCCTAGTAGTGTCGAAATGCATCGTTTACTTTGTATGATTGCTGATAATATAGTATGCTGGGGATATACTCAAGTTACTGTACATAGGTACTAGCAGCCAAAATTCCAACACTTGTTTCCAAAAAAAACTTTATAGATAGTGGATAAAATGAGCCGGAAGCTAAATAAATATAAATGTGACTCTTTCAGTAGATGTACAGTTTTCTAGTAGTTCACACTGGATATAGCTACCTGATAGCTAATTATAGATGTGACTCTTTTTGAATGCCCAAAAGTATCGTCTTAGCTCCTAAAAAATAAGAGTAAGAAGAAAAGAGGCTACAACACCAAAGTAGATTAACCTGGTATCCCTGCCAAGGTAGGCGGACGCAGACTACTATTTAGGTTTGACCTGAATACACCATGATAATTGAGATCATTAGTATTGGACTATATACTCTGTTGAATTCGTCCCAAAAGGGTAAAATTTCAGATTGTATAATCAAAGCCATGAACAAAATCCATCAAAATCAGGCATTTGCAGCAAGTAGGCTGGAACCAATATACTAATATTCCAGATTGTACCCTATTTTTTTTACACAAAAACAACAGCGAAAAATAATCGCTTGAATATCCTACTATAAGTGAACGACAGTGTAACTACTACATTGTAGTAACATTCGCCATACTTTGGTTAGACAAATAGACGACAACATCCATGTAAACCACCTTTCTAAGAGCATTTCCATGTTATGGACCTGCATGATCTATGATCATTTAGTTATATGCTCCAGGAACTAATTAAATTCTGCATTTTTTTGTTGATATTCAGATCTGCTATATTTTTATACCTTCATATCCGAACCATCTACTTTCTTGTCTAAGTGCCCCTGACATGGCAGAGGTAAGAATATATTTGGCGCTTTTGTTTTTTGTACAGATGGAAAAAATATAGGAATACAGTAGAGCGACTACAGAAACTTTGACAGTTCTTCTTATCCACAACCCTTTTACTCAAGGAGAAAGGGGAACATAATGCAAGGAATGCAACCGCAGCACTTGGACAGTAGTAATTAGAAGACTGTAGGACAATGTAACCCAATTTTCTCTTTGCTTATTTCTTGGATGAACTTTCAGACATACCAGCCGTACAATTTACTGTGGTAGTTTCAGATTAACACCTGAGATTAGTATGCCATGATATTAACAGCAAATGGCCTAGAATGACATATATGCCATAATTTATATATATTGCATGGTCTACACAGGAGGAGGAGCAGCAGAAATAGCTAGTGAATATCAAGGAACTTTATTAAAGGATAACCAAATTACCTGATAAATTTCACTGAAAGTGACAAGAAATAGGCCCCCTTTCTTTATTGTACACTTAACTCAATCAAGCATGTAAGCAAGACACTAGCCTAGGAAGGAATCAAACTGTGCCGCACTAGCAGGACATGGTCATGAACAACATAATTAATTGGACTATGATTACCATGAGTAATATCTAGAAGTTAAATCGTAGGGTGAACAGACTTTGATGGCTGCAATGGAAATTTCAAAGCTTTAAAAGAGAGACTGTACTAGACAAAACTGCTAGTTCAGATGTCACATGTAGGTGAAAACTCTTGCAATACTAAAGTAATCTACTTCAGCAATCAACATGCATGATCTGTGTTTAAGGAAAATCCAAAATGTGAAAAGGGATTGTATACATTAATTGCATCCCCACATAAGGAGGGCCTCGATACATGGGGTGCAGAAACTCACTGAAGCGGTTGCAACAAGCACGTTAGATGGATAATGACTTGAAGATAAACGCCCACGGTGTAGTTTTCTGAAGAAAAATCACATAAGAACCAAAGCCTAAACAAAACATTCAGTACTTGTTCACACACTGCTTTGGCTGGGAGCTACTAGGAATAAACTAGGATATCATATTAGAAAAGCTTAGAGAAGCTCTGTTAAGAGAAAAAGTACATACTGTTCTTTATTGTTCAGTACATATTGTTCTTTAGCTCTAATATATAACCATCAAAATACGGTCTAACGACTTCAATAAATTTAGCAGCCAAATTAGTTATAGACGAAGCATTACCTAATATATAACCATCAAACTTCAGTCTAACAACTTCAAAAAATCTAGCAGCCAAATTAGTTATAGACAAAGCATTACCTGGACACTGAGCTCATCGATTTTATTAAGAAGATATGTTTGCTAGCCACCATTTCCTGCTCTTTTTATCATTTTAGGTATTCACGTAAGTTTTGAATTAAAGTGACAGGCTCCAAGCTACTAAATCACAACACCATATACCGGAAGAAAGAGAAAAGAGCGTGGACACACCACATCTTATGAACAAAATTCATCTAAAACTGAAATTAGTTCGAGTCATCATATACCAACAGATCTGACGATGATGTTTTCTAAACAAAGAACAAACACATACAGTGCACTAAATCACAAACGAAGAAACATAATGTTGAAAGATTTTTCAGAGAGTTGCCTCACCGGTCATTTCATAGTTGCAAAAACTGTTGGAAATATGAGCAATTTACCAAATGATTTTATTAACAGAAATACTAGATAAAGCATGACTAATATAGCCGCGATAAAGCAAGTCATGCAATCTGACGGAGAGAAAGTAAATAGCATCTGCATATATGAATTTGAACTAAACACATCTAGAACAGACACTAGATGAAGTTGCATATATGAAGTAGAACCTATCATATGTAGGGCAGAAACTAGAGCAAAGAACTGTGTCATGACATCTAACAGAAAGAGCAAGAACACGTACGGGACAGCAGCCGCAGAAGCACTGGACTTGGGGTCGACATCCTCTCCAGCCATGTCGTTGCTGAGGTAGTCGACGTCGGGGAAGTAGTCGTCGGAGTCCGTGATGAAGAAGCCAGTAGTCGCGCAGAGCGCTCCTGTAACACCCACGATGCGGCTATATCCCCCACGTGTCGAGGCACGACTTAGAGGCATAACCGCATTGTGGTTGTTACAAGTTGGTAATCAGAGCCATCCCCGACTTAGGAGCCCCCTGCTTGATCGAATCGCTGACGTTGTTGAGTCTAGAAAAAAATGTTTTGAGTCTTAGGATTATATATATCGGAGAGTAGGATTCTTTTTACTCCTCAGTCCCTTCGTCGCTCTGGTGAGGCCCCCTGACGTAGAAGTTTTGACTCTCCTCTCCTCAAATTTCACAAAAAAAAATTAGGATCACGCGGGTATCTTGGAATCGTTCCGATGGTTTTGTGACGAGAACATTGTTCTTGGTGCCTCCTGACATTTAGGGGTTGTGGCAGTGTCCCGGGGAGTTGAGCTCCGAGGTGTTGTCGTCACAATTTTATCGTTGCAGTTCTGGAATACCTGAGTTTCGCCGACATCAAAAATCTTTTTTATGCAGTTGTTGGTGAGATCACCTCGACGCCACCCAGTACTGGGGCGGGAGTTCGGGAGTATTGCCATAACTCGTATAACGGATGCTTTTCGAAGGTTGAGGTAAATGATTTCCGAAGGTTTCTTGGTTATGTGTTGAAGGATGGATACAGCTGGATCTAGGTATTGTTAGTTTGGGTGATATATTTTGTGTCCCCTGTATCCCCAACACCTGATTGCATAACCAGAAAGTTTCAGGAGTTTATAACTGGGAATTCAAGTAGCTCCTAGGATATCTTTCCGACAGATGCATGATATGAGATTGGGGTTCGATGTCTAGTGGTCCGCCTATCCACGGTTGGTTTTACAGTGGTCTCGTAGTGTCTTAAAGAGTCCTTGGCTATGCCGACTCGGGGACGCTTCGTATGTCATGTGCATTGCCTTGTACATTATGGTGCTGTACGATCGAGCCTGTGTGGGCCCCACCACGAAAACTTCGGACGAAATCTCTATCATATGTTTGTTCCGGCTTATTCTGCAAGCCAAATCCTTTGTTGTTGTTTTGTTTTGTGGTATTCGAGTTGCTTCAATGACAAGTGTTGATTCCATACCTTATTCTAAGCGGTGTTCTCATATTCCTAGGTGGATACTAATCCTTCTTGATTATCGAGATTGTCATGTCAATTCTTTTCCAACCGGCGTGCTTCTCTTCAAGTGGATCCGATCATTTTTCCACATCCGCAAGGTCAATTCTATGTTTTTCCCAACGACGTTTGTTTCATCCGTCACAAGTTGCCTTTGTTTTCCCACCCTCCCACCCTTTTCTTCAAGGACTCATATTTCTTAATCAAGTATCATTTTATTGATGGGAAGTCTCTCCATTCTTTTCCGTCAATGTTCTTATCCGGTGATTCTCAGGAAGATACTAACGAAGCTTCAAGTGTATCACTCTTCACTCGCTTTCTTTTCCGATGGATTCAATTCAAGCTTTTAGTGTTGATCATATTCCTTTCCTCGCTTCAATGCTTTCTCATGCCGGTGCACCTCTCAATCATTCACCTCTCACTATTTTCATTGGATCTGGAGTGTACAAGATATCTCAGAAGATTCACATTTCCATTCCCAATCCGTTCAAGCTATCTCGAGGTTGTTATCTCTCTTGAGCCATTTAATTCTACCGATGCAATCTTTCTTTTAATCATTCAACGGTGTATCTTTTGAGTGGCCCTAACCCAGAGGTCTTTTCCCAGGATCTTACCTGACTCTTCTAATTTTTCGGAGTTATTCTCAAATTCATTGCAAAGTTTGACGTAAGAATGAATTATCATCAGTCAAATGTCTTGCTCCAAGATCTTTCAAACTCTTTTCATTGTTGGTTCAATCTTTCTAATTTTCATTCCGGAGTGCCTCAACAATTCATGGTGGTGTTTCTCATCGTCATTCTCAACATTTGAAGACCGAAGAAGAGTTTCTCTTAAATCTTGCTCCATTCTCTTCATGATTCATGGTTCTAGCTTGATGCCATCCTCTCATAATTGTTTTTGATTGTGAGAATTCTTTTCACCCATCCGGAGCATTTCAGGAGTCTTTTCAGTTTGATTCTCCGAAGGCCATCATTTTAGAAGATTTCTTCGTTCTAAGTTTTCAGCCTCGTTCTCCAATTATTCTAAATTGATGTTTCTTCGTTCATCTCCATATTCTTCTGGTGCATCGTTCAAATATCCTCTAATCAGTTCATGATCTTTTCGTTCTCATGTGTCTAAATTTTGTCAAGTATCTTTATTCGTTTTCTAATTCTTCCCGGTGGTTCTTTATCTTTTCTTCGTTCATTTTCAATTCTCGCGGTGGTTCGTTCAAGATTTCTCTTCCTTTTTGGTCGTTCAAGATTTCTCTTCCTTCGTTATCATATAGATTCATTCGTTCTTTCCAATCCTGCCGGTGGTTCGTTGAAGACCTTCCAAGTTTACGCTATATCTCTCTTAATCCTTTCTACGAGAATAAGTAGTATGTAAAATCCGTTGCTTGTCACCAATTTATATTGGTGAAGGATACGCATAACATAATTTTTTTCTTGTTTCATCCAAGTGATTTAGTTTCTTCTTTCCAGAGGTTCATCATCTTGATTTAATTTGTTCATCTTTCTTTCCGGAGTTCCAAATTTTCTCGGTCATATCATTTCAAAGCTTCATCTTATCACTGCAAGGCTTCACCTTGTGTTGTCAACTTCTCTTTTCTTTCTATCATCCTTTTGTTTACCAGAGTTCTTCATGGAGGTTCACATGGTGCTTCGTCAAGGATTCCTTTCATTCTTCAATTGTTCTTCAAGATTTCTCTCGGAGTCAAGATCCGTCAACCTATACTCCAAAATAAACATGGTGTTCAACACATGTTCTGTTTTGAGGAGTTCAAGCATTCTTCATCTTGCAATTCGAAGTGCAATTCTTTCTCTCTTATCTTTTGAGGTGGTGTTATGTCATTCTTGATAATTTTCTTCATGTTTCATGATTCACAAGTTGTCAGGAATGAGATATTTAAACCCATCATATTTTTCTTCGTCCATGAGTTGTTTCAACCCACAATAATCTCTTTGCTGGAGTTATCTTGGTATATATTTCACTTAAAGCCTTCTCAAAGGAATGTTGCTAATTGTGGTGTCTATCATTGATCCAAGTTTTCTTCTATCCTCTTGGTGAAAGAAGTTTTTTCATCTCGCTGGTGTTATCAATTATTTTATTTGTTTTCGTTAGTGGCAGAATTGCAACTCAAATTTTGAGGTCTTTTTCATAACCCCACTACAAGCTTATCCTTTCGCTGTTGGTTTTCTAACAACTCCGTTCTAAACTTATTGGAAGGGTGCTTTCCAAGATAATTTGTGGCAGAAGCTGGCATTTTCTTCTCCATTCTTTATTCCAAGGATCTATCTTCTATTATTTATTTCTCCCGGAGGCATTGTGATGTTGCTCTCTTCACTCATCATCTCGATTTGTGAGGACCGTGTTCTTTTCGTGCTTATCCATTTCCAACTGGAGTGTCGTGCCCTCTTTTCAAGTTCATCCCATTCTGTCAAGTTTTGCGTCCCTTCTCAACCGGAGTGCTGTCTGAAATCTTTCTGACCCATTGTGCCATTCTTTCAATAGTTCCGGAGGCAGTGTGCTGTTCATTTCATTAAGTATCCTCTCATCTTGTAAAGTTCATGTTCTATTCCTTCCATTTACAGTCGGAGTGCTGTCCAAATTATATCATTCTTATTCCTTCTTTATCTTGTTTTAACCGGAGTGTTGTGTCTATCATTCCTCTTCTAACCGGAGTCTCATCCAAATGCTTTCATTTTGCCAAGTTCAAATTCTATTCTTTTCATTTCCGACCGGAGCGTTATCGTAATTGATCCTTATCGTTCCTTGTACATCTCGTTTCAACCGGTGTGCTTGCATGTACTTCTCCTCCATTGTTCTTGTCATTCATAGCTTTGCAAACTCCAAAGTTCACATGGAGTTCCTTGTTTCTCTTTTCTACCGGTGTGCTTTCATATTCCTTTTGATCCGTCTCTTGTTCCATATTCTTCAACCTACACGGTTCTTGTAATGTTCCTTGTTCCTCTTGCTGAACGGAGTGTTTTAAATTTTGTTCACCTCCGTCGTGTCATTTCTTCAAGCTTTGCGACCTCTCAAGGTTCTTTGGTTTCACTCGTTTGTCGAAGAAGCAACTTAGTTTTACCTCTTCCTCTTCCGTTTCTCTCCGGTGCCATCCAAGATCTCGGGACGAGATCCTCTTGTAGTGGTGGAGTGTTGTGACGCCCCGAGACTGACGCTCCAGACGCCTTCCATATATTTCGTGATCGCCGGGTGTTTCTTTTGCTTGCTCTATTTATTTTGCATTGCATCATGTCATTTAATTTTTAAAACTCAACTAAATAAATTGCATAGATTTTTGATCTATTTAAATTGAGGGAATTCATATGATGACTTCTCTTTATAACATATCCTCCCAATATTAGGGAGCTATAATAAATATTCCATTCTTTTGTAATTAACCATAACACACTTGCATAATAAACGCCATGCCTTTTCCATTTCAAGTTTGTTCCCCAAACTTTGCCAATAATTCTCATCTCTGTTATCGAGGATCCTCTAAGATTCTCAACATTTTTTGGACACTCCTAGAACCTCGTCCTAGTTCAAACCATTTGAATTAAATTCAAATAAGTTTGAATTCAACTTCACTCGTGTGCCCACTTCTATTTTTTCGGGATCAAGCACATTTTTATGAGTCCGGGAAAATAGCCCCTTGCACAAATCCTTTCCCTAACCCCTCCTTTCTTTTCTTCTCTCTAATTTCTTTTCTATTAAAAGAAATATGAGGGAGAGAGAGAGAGCGCAGCCTTGTAGCCCAGCCGGCCTCTTGGGCCTAACCAACCAGCGCCGGCCCACCTAACCCTTCTAACCCTAGCCCGACCCCCTGCTCGATCCCCCACTCTCCCTCGTCTCCTCCCTCACGCCGTCACCACGCACAGGAGAGGGATCCCGATCCCCATGGCCACGCACGCCACGCGCAGCAGTGCTGTTTCCCTCGAGGCCGCGCCTCAGCGACCTTGGTCGCCGCCGGCAAGCCCTCTGCGACCTCCTTGGGCCCCTTCGTCGGCTCTCCTCCCGGGCTCCTCTTCCTCCGTGCCATCTTCGTCGTGCGCCAGGAGCGCGACCTCCAGTCCTCTCACCTCGCACTGGCGAGCACAACGCCCCTCCGCGTGACCCCTTCCTCTGCTCCTCCTCCCCACGCGCCACCTCGCCAACCCGCGTCGCTCCAAGGCCGGCCTCCTACAGCTTGTTGTTGCCGGAGCACCCCACCACCACCACCACCATGCGCCCCACGCCCTGCCTTCCATGGCGCCCGAAGCCATGCCCCGTCGCCCCTCCGGCCGGCGAGTCCAGGCCCGTGCTCGACCCCAGCCTGCTCTGCTTCGCCTTCTCGCCGGAGATCGTGTCCCTGCCATCTTCTTCACCTCCTGCCCGAGACCCACGTTCGGCCTCGCCATGGTTCGCCTGCACCATCTCCGTCCGACAAGGACGTTGCCCCACTGCCTTCTCTTGTCGCGACCAGGATCTCCCTCCTCGCGCCTCTGGTCACCTCGCCACCCCTTCACCCGTCTTGTGCCCGCGTCCGCGCAACACCATCTCTGCCGCCTCTACGCACCTCCAGTGACCTCCCGAGGCAGGGCCTTGACAAGTCCCTCGATGCCCCTCCAGATGTGTCAATGCCTCTGTTTGACCCATGTACGACTACATGGTGACACGTCAAATACCTCTACCGCCGTCTCCGAAATCGCCAAGGACGCCAAGTACCACGATGTCTTTGGGAGACCCGTGAACACCAAGTTCCCCTGCCACGAACGGTCACAGTGTTGTGGATCCGGTAAGTACCCCCTCGGATCGTCAAGTTCGACTACACGGAACCGCCAAGTACAACTATGATTGCCGTGTACATCTACGGACGCCAAGACCGGAACAACAAGTACCCCGACAACGTGTGTAACTCTATCGTCGACCCCATGGACGTCAAGTTCCTCACCGTGACCCCGATCCTCTACAGAGTGTGTACGACTACGAAACGTGAACCACTACTTCCACTACCGTCGCTGTGTGCCACTACTTCCACGACGACCATTCCGAGAACGTCTACTTCCTCTACATCGCACCGACTCGATCCGTCCCGAAAACGCACGCTTCGAAGGTATAACCCCGAGGCGACGCTCGTGAACGAATGCATGTGTGTTGTATGAGATGCTCGTGGTTGCACCGTTTTCGAATTGTCATTGCACGTTTCTCATAGTTTGCCATGCCGTCGACCCATGGGAACCCGATTACCGGGAGCACCCCACCATCTCTTGCGTGTTCCACACATCCACACACTTCTCTTTTGCATCGGTATCTCAATCGAGTTACCGGTACCAATATGTTGCCATGGCACCCTTTCGTTCCGCCATGGTGACCAAATGCTCTATATCATCCTTCATGTCAACATTTTCATAAATTGCTTAAACCTTGCATATGTCATCCGCATCATGATAACATTTAAAATGCTTAAAATGTTGTTTGTTTAATTTTGCTCAAATGCCATGTTAAAATGATTTATTTCATAACTAAATAAACGTAGCTCCGAATTTAATAAACTTAATATGTAAATGGGGTAGAAAAATGCCTAGTTTAACATGTTGCACTTTATTTTCCTGTTTAACAACAATAAAATATGGTTTTAGGCAGAACAGTAGCAAATTCAAAATATGCATATGACGATTTTCCGGAATTGTTGTTTGTTGTTTCCGGCCTCATTTAACTTGCTTAAATAGTTAGTTTACTTATGCTTCACCTCTTGCCATGTTTATCAACATTTAATATTGTTGGGTACACAAACGAGAGAGAACTAAATAATTGAATGTGGTGTTTCGTCAATATGCAACTCGTTGCATATTGAGCTCCACTTAATTTCTAGTGTTGTTTGTTGCACTTTGCCATGGCATGCTCATTAAATCGGACATGCATCATACTTGATTGTGCATCATGCCATGTTTATGTGATGGTTGTTTACTATGTTGTTTGTTTCTTTCCGGGTTGCTTCTCTCGTTAGCTTCGGTTTCGTCCCAGAGTTGTGAGGATTCGTTCGGCTACGTCCGCTTGTCTTCTTCATGGATTCGATCTTCTTCCTAGCGGGATCTCAGGCAAGATGACCATACCCTCGAAATCACTTCTATGTTTGATTGCTAGTTGTTCGCTCTTTTGCTATGCCGCGCTACCTACCACTTGCTTATCAAGCCTCCCCAATTGCCATGAACCTCTAACCTTTGTCACCCTTCCTAGCAAACCGTTGTTTGGCTATGTTGCCGCTTTTGCTCGGCCCCTCTTATAGCGTTGTTAGTTGCAGGTGAAGATGAAGCTGGTTCCATGTTGGAACATGGACATGTTAGGATATCACAATATATCTTACTTTAATTAATGCATCTATATACTTGGTAAAGGGTGGAAGGCTCGGCCGTATGCCTGGTGTTTTGTTCCACTCTTGCCGCCCTAGTTTCCGTCATACCTGTGTTATGTTCCTTGATTTTGCGTTCCTTACGCGGTTGGGTGATTTATGGGACCCCCTTGACAGTTCGCTTTGAATAAAACTCCTCCAGCAAGGCCCAACCTTGGTTTTACCATTTGCCTACCTAAGCCTTTTTCCCTTGGGTTCTGCAGACTCAAGGGTCATCTTATTTACCCCCCCCCCCGGGCCAGTGCTCCTCCGAGTGTTGGTCCAAACTAGAGCCACTTGCAGCGCCACCTCGGGGAAACTTGAGGGCTGGTTCTAGTTGTACGTAGTGTTCATCCGGTGTGTCCTGAGAACTTGGTACGTGCGACTCCTATCGGGATTCTCGAGACATCGGGCAGCTTTGCTGGACTTGTTTTACCATTGTCGAAATGTCTTGTAACCGGGATTCCGAGACTGATCGGGTCTTCCTGGGAGAAGGAATATCCTTCGTTGACCGTGAGAGTTTATAATGGGCTAAGTTGGGACACCCCTGCAGGGTATTATCTTTCAAAAGCCGTGCCCGCGGTTATGAGGCAGATGGGAATTTGTTAATGTCCGGTTGTAGAGAACTTGACACTCGACTTAATTAAAATACATCAACCGCGTGTGTAGCCGTGATGGTCTCTTTTCGGCGGAGTCCGGGAAGTGAACACGGCTTTTGGGTTATGTATGATGTAAGTAGGAGTTCAGGATCACTTCTTGATCATTACTAGTTGATGACCGTTCCATTGCTCCTCTTCTTGCTCTTATTTGCGTATGTTAGCCACCATATATGCTTAGTGCTTGCTGCAGCTCCACCTCATTACCCCATCCTTCCTATAAGCTTAAATAGACTTGATCTCGCGGGTGTGAGATTGCTGAGTCCTCGTGACTCACAGATTCTACCAAAACAGTTGCAGGTGTCGACGATACCAGTGCAGGCGACGCAACCGAGCTCAAGTGGGAGTTCGACGAGGAACGTGGTCGTTACTATGTTTCGTTTCCTGATGATCAGTAGTGGAGCCCAGTTGGGACGATCGGGGATCTAGTATTTGGGGTTGTCTTCTTTTCTTTCGGTTCCGTAGTCGGACCTATGTGTGTACTCTGATTGATGTATGATTTATTTATGTATTGTGTGAAGTGGCGATTGTAAGCCAACTCTTTATCCCATTCTTGTTCATTACATGGGATTGTGTGAAGATGACCCTTCTTGCGACAAAACCACAATGTGGTTATGCCTCTAAGTCGTGCCTCGACACATGGGAGATATAGCCGCATCGTGGGTGTTACAGCTCCCCAAAAACCTTATCACCCTTCTCCCGTACAGGACTCAAAGAGGTGCGGTTTCGGAGGCCTACTGTCCCGACCTGCGGTCCACCCCGCAAGCCGGGATGGGGAAGATCGTAGCAGCAGCGCAGTGCTCAGGAACTTGTGGCGAGAGGAGGAAGAGGTTCTGGTGCGTCTCTCTGAGAGGAGCGACCTCCCTTTTATAGGCGCAAGAGAAGGAGGCGAGAGGCTGCGCCGGAAGCTAAAGGGTACGCGGGAGACGAAACGAACGGGCAGCAGCCGAGGGGTGCAACTTTCGTATTCAATATCCACTACAGCAAAAACTTTCTAGCTCCCGAGAAGCCTTTCGTATACCCGTAGTGCGTGGCAAAAATTTAGACACCGGCTCGGCTCATTGCCGCGGCGCGGCGCGTCATGACGAGGCGTGGCGTGGTGAGGCTGGCGGCGGAGGAGGAGCGCGCGTGGATGTGCCTCTTGTTCTCATGCTCATACAAGTGGGGAAAGAACCTCCCTTATAAGGAGGTCCAACTCCCACTAAACTAGCAATGTGGGACTAAACTTTAGTAGTATCCCTTGCCTTGCACAAATGGGCTAAGTGGGCCTCTAGGATTTATTAGGAATTTCTGAAATTGTTATTGGGCTGGCCCATAAATAGATAAAATTCCAGCAATCCCCCACCAGATCCTAGAGGCACATAGAATTTGCCTTTAGATCCAAAACACTGTTTTATATACCGGTACTGCAGTGGAGATTGTTAAGTTGAATTTCCACCTAGAAGTCTATGCTACACTAGTAAGCAACTTGAACAGTGGACTGGGCCTTGAACTGCAAGTTTTCTGCGAATCTAGCTTCACATAAAGCCTTGACCGATACGTGGCTACCGTGGGTCTTCCCCGCGGGTGGAGCTTATGCGTCATACTCCGAGACCTTTCATGAGTTTACTAAAGAGAACCCTACTCTCATAGATTGCGACGTTTGACAATCAGACTCACATAGGTGTGTTCTTCAAAAGATGTTTTGCAGGACAACATCTCTACTTAAACGAGCCACTTAGAACACATTAAGATATACATCAACCTGCCATGCAGATTAGGAGAGTATTGCATCTTCATGGAGTGGTATTGTTGATAGTAAGGATACTCTCCTCTCAGTTGACCAACAGCTTCTCTTCCACATCTAATTCACGGGATCTCCGATCACAAAGAATAGGTTACCACTGTGAACAACTCATATTGTGGGTCTCATACCCATCTCCCTCGATGCATTATCTATCACTACGTGATAGACCCTTAGTAAAAGGATCTGCCAGATTTTTAGACGTTTGGATACAATCCAATGCAATAACTCCGGAGTTTCTCATTTTCCTGACAGACTTTAACCTTCTATGAACGTGTCTCGATGACTTCATGTTATCCTTTGAGCTGCTCACTTTCGTGATCACAGTTTGATTGTCGCAGTTCATAAGAATACCCGGTACAGGTTTCTCAACAACCGGCAAATCATTCAAGAGCCGGCGAAGCCAATCTGCTTCGACCGTAGCTGTATCTAGTGCTGTGAGTTCTGCTTCCATTGTTGACCTCGTTAAGATGGTCTGCTTGCAAGACTTCCAAGAAACAGCGCCACCTCCATGAGTGAATACATAACCGCTCGTGGCCTTTATCTCATCAGCATCTGAGATCCAGTTTGAGTCACTATACCCTTCAAGAACCTTTGGGTGCCCGGTGTAGTGAATTCCATAATTCGCAGTGCCTTTCAAATAACGCAAAACTCTCTCTAGAGCCTTCCAATGCACATCTCCTGGTTTTGAGACAAACCGACTCAATTTGCTAACAGCAAAAGAGATGTCAGGTCTTGTAGCACTGGCTAAGTACATAAGCGAGCCAATAATCTGAGAATATTTCAATTGATCTCTAGCAATTCTTCGATTCTTTCGAAGTAACACACTCGCATCATATGGTGTTGGAGAGGGCTTGCAGTCACTATAGCCAAAGCGACTCAAGATCTTTTCCACATAGTGAGATTGAAGCAATGTAATCCCACCATCATTGTCTCTCAACAACTTGATGTTCAGAATGACATCAGCCACTCCTAAATCCTTCATCTCGAAACAGCGAGATAGGAAATCCTTGACCTCCTTAATAACATTTAGATTTGTTCCGAAAATTAGTATGTCATCAACATACAAGCAAAGGATAACTCCCTCGCCCCCACCGTGGCGTTAGTAGACACATTTGTCGGCTTTGTTTACAACAAAGCCTGCAGCTGTTAAAGTTCTTTCAAACTTCTCATGCCACTGTTTGGGTGCTTGCTTGAGTCCATACAAAGACTTCAGCAACTTGCACACTTTTCCTTCCTGACCATCTAGTACAAACCCATCTGGTTGTTCCATAGTAATTTCCTCGTCCAACTCTCCATTTAGGAAAGCAGTCTTAACATCCATTTGGTGAACGAGAAGACCATGTGAGGCAGCTAGTGAAAGTAGAACTCGAATAGTGGTCAGTCGAGCCACAGGTGAGTAAGTATCAAAGAAGTCTTCACCTTCCTTTTGGGTATAACCCTTAGCCACGAGCTGAGCCTGCTCCCTCATCGATCCAGTTCGAGACGAGCTCGACCCCGAGCCTCCCAACGACCTCCTCCTTGCCGGTGATTCCCCGCCGGAGGTTCCAACCAGCTGCAGCAGCGACCAGGCCAGTCCCGTCGCTCCGTGCCTTCCTTTTCTCCCATGCTACTCCATCGTCTCACCCCTCTGTCTCTCTCACCTCGTTCTAGCAGGAGCGCCGCCGCCCTCGACCCGTCTCTGTCCGGCCGACAACGAGCAGTAGCTCGCTGGAGTTGAGCTTCACCGGATCCGCCTCCCTCTGCCCGTTGCTGGTGCTCGCGTCTCCGTCAGCCACCCGTCGCCCGAGTTCCTCGCCGGCTCGCGCGACAACCTGCAAGAACCAAGGCGTCGACCACCACCACCAGGTGCTGACCACTGCTTCCCTGCCCAAGGGCCCCGGTCCGCCTCCTCCAGGACCTCGTCTGCCCCGCCGCGTTGCCGAATCCGGCCACCAGGACCCTCCAGCGCCGCCGCTTCCTTCCTCCTACTGCCCGATCCCCTGTTTCACGAACGAGCAGACGAACGCCTCGCCCGCGTTGACCCCGTCCTCGATCGCGCCAGCGTGGCCAGCCTCCTGGGCCGCAAGCTCGCCTGAAGCCCAGGTCTGCGCCACTTGGGCCTCCTCCGCTCTTCCAGCCAGGCCTTGGCCCGATGTGAGCAGCCCCAACCAGCCCAGTTCACCTCAGTTTCAGCCCGCATATGTTTTTTTCTGTGTGTTGCGATTTGTCCAATTATCCAGAGACTGCCAGTTTTGCAGAAAAACCCTTGAACTTCATGCATATAATAACTTCACAACCGTGCATCGGATTAAAATAATCTAAATATGTAAAATGCTTAGAATTTTGTGTAGATTAATAATATGCCACTTTCATCCCATGTTAAAATGTTTAAACTTGCTGTTTATTTAATTTTGCATATATGCCATGTTAAAATGATTTATTTCATAACTAAATAACCGTAGCTCAGATTTTATTAAATTATATATGTAAATGGGGTAGAAAAATGCATAGATTAACTTGGTGCACTTCATTTTGCTGTTTAACAATATTAAAATTGTGTTTATGGCAGAACAGTACCAAATCTAAATTATGGACATGAGGATTTTTCGGGAATTGTTGTTTGTCATTCCGGCCTCATTTAAATTGTCTAAAATAGGTAGTTTCCATATGCTTCACCTCTTGCCATGGTTAACAACATTTAATATTGTTGAGTACATAACGAGAGAGAAATAAATAATTAAATGTGGTGTTTCGTCAATATGCAACTCGTTGCATATTGAGCTCCACTTAATTTGTAGTGTTGTTTGTTGCACTTTGCCATGCCATGCCTCTTTAAACTGGACATGCATCATATTTGTTTTTGCATCATGCCATGTGTATGTGGTGGTTGTTTACTATGTTGTTTGTTTCTTTCCGGGTTGCTTCTCTCGTTAGCTTCGGTTTCGTTCCGGAGTTGTGAGGATTCGTTCGACTACACCCGTTTGTCTTCTTCATGGACTCGTTCTTCTTCCTTGCGGGATCTCAGGCAAGATGACCATACCCTCGAAATCACTTCTATCTTTGCTTGCTAGCTGTTCGCTCTATTGCTATGCCGCGCTACCTACCACTTGCTTGTCAAGCCTCCCAAATTGCCATGAACCTCTAACCTTGTCACCCTTCCTAGCAAACCGTTGTTTGGCTATGTTACCGCTTTTGCTCAGCCCCTCTTCTAGCGTTGTCAGTTGCAGGTGAAGTTGAAGATTGCTCCTTGTTGGAACATATATATGTTGGGATATCACAATATCTCTTATTTAATTAATGCATCTATATACTTGGTAAAGGGTGGAAGGCTCGGCCTTATGCCTGGTGTTTTGTTCCACTCTTGCCGCCCTAGTTTCCGGCATACCGGTGTTATGTTCCTTGATTTTGCGTTCCTTACGCGGTTGGGTGATTTATGGGACCCCCTTGACAGTTCGCTTTGAATAAAACTCCTCCAGCAAGGCCCAACCTTGGTTTTACCATTTGCTACCACCTATCCCCTTTTCCCTTGGGTTCTGCAGACTCAAGGGTCGTCTTTATTTTAGACCCCCCGGGCCAGTGCTCCTTCGAGTGTTGGTCCGAACCGAGCAGCCTGCGGGGCCACCTCGGGGAAACTCGAGGTCTGGTTTTACTCGTAGCTTGACTTATCCGGTGTGCCCTGAGAATGAGATATGTGCAGCTCCTATCGGGATTTGTCGGCACATTCGGGCGGCTTTGCTGGTCTTGTTTTACCATTGTCGAAATGTCTTGTAAACCGGGATTCCGAGACTGATCGGGTCTTCCTGGGAGAAGGAATATCCTTCGTTGACCGTGAGAGCTTATAATGGGCTAAGTTGGGACACCCCTGCAGGGTATAAACTTTCGAGAGCCGTGCCTGCGGTTATGTGGCAGATGGGAATTTGTTAATGTCCGGTTGTAGAGAACTTGACACTTGACCTTAATTAAAACGCATCAACCGCGTGTGTAGCCGTGATGGTCTCTTCCCGGCGGAGTCCGGGAAGTGAACACGGTTCTTGTGTTATGTTTGACGTAAGTAGGAGTTCAGGATCACTTCTTGATCATTGCTAGTTCACGACCGTTCCGTTGCGTCTCTTCTCGCCCTCATTTGCGTATGTTAGCCACCGTATATGCTTAGTGCTTGCTGCAGCTCCACCTCATTACACCATCCTTTCCTATAAGCTTAAATAGTCTTGATCTCGCGGGTGTGAGATTGCTGAGTCCTCGTGACTCACAAATACTTCCAAAACAGTTGCAGGTGCCAGGGATACCAGTGCAGGTGACGGAACCGAGCTCAAGTGGGAGCTCGATGAAGATCTTGTCCGTTGTGTTGTTTCTTTTCTTGTTGTTCAGTAGTGGAGCCCAGTTGGGACGATCAGGGATCTAGCAGTTGGGTTGGCTTCTTTCTTTTGGTTCCGTAGTCAGACCTATGTGTGTATCTCTGATTGATGTATGACTTATTCATGTATTGTGTGAAGTGGCGATTGTAAGCCAACTCTTTATCCCATTCTTGTTCATTACATGGGATTGTGTGAAGATGACCCTTCTTGCGACAAAACCACAATGCGGTTATGCCTCTAAGTCGTGCCTCGACACGTGGGAGATATAGCCGCATCGTGGGCGTTACAAGTTGGTAATCAGAGCCATCCCCGACTTAGGAGCCCCCTGCTTGATCGAATCGCTGACGTTGTTGAGTCTAGAACAATAATGTTTTGAGTCTTAGGATTATATATATCGGAGAGCAGGATTCTTTTTACTCCTCAGTCCCTTCGTCGCTCTCGTGAGGTCTCCTGACGTAGAAGTTTTGACTTTTCTCTCCTCAAATTTCAGTAAAAAAAAATTTAGGATCACGCGGGTATCTTGGAATCGTTCCGATGGTTTTGTGACGAGGACATTGTTCTTGGTACCTCCTGACATTTAGGGGTTGTGGCAGTGTCCCGGGGAGTTGAGCTCTGAGGTGTTGTCGTCACAATTTTATCGTTGCAGTTCTGGAATACCTGAGTTTCGCCGACATCGAAATCTCTTTTATGCAGTTGTTGGTGAGATCACCTCGACGCCACATAGTATTGGGGTGAGAGTTCGGGAGTATTGCCATAACTCGTATAACGGATGTTTTTCGAAGGTTGAGGTAAACGATTTTCGGAGTTTTCTTGGTTATGTGTTGACGGATGGATACAACTGGATCTAGGTATTGTTAGTTTGGGTGATATATTTTTGTGTCCCCTGTATCCCCAACACCAGATTGCATAACCAGAAAGTTTCGGGAGTTTATAACTGGGAATTCTAGTAGCTCCTAGGATATCTTTCCGACAGATGCATGATATGAGATTGGGGTTCGACGTCTAGTGGTCCGCCTTTCCACGGTTGGTTTTACAGTGGTCTCGTAGTGTCTTAAAGAGTCCTTGGCTATGCCGACTCGGGGACGCTTCGTATGTCATGTGCACAGCCTTGTACATGATGGTGCTGTACGATTGAGCCCGTGTGGGCCCCACCACGAAAACTTCGGACGAAATCTCTATCATATGTTTGTTCCGGATTATTCTGCAAGCCAATCCTTTGTTTTGTTTTATTTGTGGTAATCGAGTTGCTCCGAAGTCAAAGGTTGAATCCATACCTTATCCTAAGCGGTGTTCTCACATTGCTATGTGAATACTAATCCTTCTTGATCATCGAGTTTGCCATCTTAATTCTATTTCCAGCCGGTACATTTCTCTTCGAGATGATCCCATCTCCCATCCGCAAGATCAATTCTAAGCTTTTCTCAACGGTGTTTGTTTCATCCGTCCCAAGGTGCCTTTGTTTTTCCCGCCCTCCCACCCTTTTTCTTCAATGACTCAGATTTCTTAATCAAGTATCCATCTTATAGATGGGAAGTCTCTCCATTCTTTTCCGTCAATGTTCTTATCCGGTGGTTTCCCATGAAGATATTAACGGAGCTTCAAGTTTATCATTCTTCATTCTTTTTCTTCTCCGGTGGACTAAATTCAAGCCTTCAATGTTGGTCACTTTCCTTTCCTTGTTTCAAATGTTTTCTCATGCCGGTGTATCTTTTAATCATTCATCTCTCGCTATTCAATTGTTCCGGAGTGCTGAAGTTATCCCAGAGGATTCAAGTTCCCATTCTCAATTCACTCAAGTTCTTTTTGTGGATGCTATCTCATTCAAGCCATTTAATTCAACTAGTGCGATCTCTCTTTTAAATCATTCCAATGGTGTATCTTTTGAGTGGGCCCTAACCCACAGGTCTTCCTCCAGGATCTTACCTGACTCTTCTAATTTTTCCGGAGTTACTCTCAAATTCATTGCAAAGTTTGACGTAAGAATGAATTATCATCAGTCATGTTTTTCTCCAAGATCTTTTAAATTCTTTTCGTCGTTGGTTCAACCTTTCCAATTTTCAATCCGGAGTGCCTCAATAATTCCTGATGGTGTTTCTCATCATCATTCTCAACATTTGAAGACCGAAGAAGAGTTTTTCCTCCAAATCTTATCCGTTCTCTTGAAGATTCATAGTTCTAGCTTATGCCATCCTCTCATAGTTGTTTTCGATTGTGAGAATTCTTTTCATACCGATCCGGAGCATTTCATGAGTCTTTTCAGTTTGATTCTCCGAAGGCCATCGTTTCAGAAGATTTATTCATTTTCAACATTCAGCTCTTGTTCTCCAAATATTACCGGTGCATCGTCCAAGTATCCTCTAATCAGTTCACGATCTCTTCGTTCTCATGTATCTAAATCCCCTCAGGTATTTTCATTCGTTTTTTCCAATTCTTCCCGGTGAATTGCGCCTTTGCTTCTTTCTTTTCCAATTCTTACGGTGGTTCGTTCAAGATTCCTTTTCCTATGTCCGCATATTAATTTATTCGTTGTTTCAATCCTACCGGTGTTTCGATGAAGACCTTCACTAGTTTGCGCAATATCTATCTTAATCCTTTCTATGAGAATAAGTAGTATGCAAAATCCGTTGCTTGTCATCAATCTAAATTGGTGAAGGCTAAGCATAATGTAATTCTTATTCTTGTTTCCTCCAAGTGATTAATTCCTTATTCCGGAGAATCAGCAAAATTCTTGTTTTCAGTTGTTCATCTTTTCTTTCTGGAGTTCCAAGTTTTATCGATTATATCATTTCAAAGCTCCACCCAAATCATTGCAAGGCTTCACCTTGTGTTGTCAACTTCTCTTTCTTTGTATCATCCTTTTATTACCGGAGTTCTGCATGGAGGCTCTACATGGTGCTTCGTCAAAGATTCTTTTCATTCTTCAGTTGTTCTTCAAGATTTCTCTCGGAGTTATGATCCGTCAAGCTATACTCTAAAATAAACATTGTGTTCAACACATGTTTTGTTTTGAGGAGTTCAAGCATTCTTCATCTTGCATTCTAAAGTGCAATTCGTTCTACCTTATCATTTGAGGTGGTGTTATGTCATTCTTGACAATTTGAGTTCGCGTTTCATGTTTCACATGTTGTCAAGAATGAGATATTTTAAATCCATCAATCTCCTTGTTGAAGTTATCTTGGGTTATTTTCACCTAAAGCTTTCCCTAAGGATTGTTGCTAATTATGGTGCTTATAAATGACCCAAGTCCTTCATTTATCCTCCCGGTGAAATAAATTTCTCGTCTCCTTGGTCATATCAATCCAATCTGTTGTTTTTCGTTAGTGGCAGAATTTCACCTCAAGTTTTGGGATGTCTCCATAAGCCCACGAAGATCATATCCTTTCTTTGTTGATTTTTCAACAACTCCGTTCTATCCTTCTTTTAAGGATGCTTCCCAAATTAGATGGTGGTAGAAGTTATCATTTCCTTCTCCGTTCTCTTATTCCGACGATCTATCTTATAATCGTTCGTCCCGGAGGCAGTGTGTTGTTAAATTCATCGAGTATCCTCTCATCTTGTCAAGATCATGTTCAATTCCTTCCATTTACAGGCGGAGTGCTGCCCAAATTATACCATTCTCATTCCTTCTTCATCTCGTTTCAACCGGAGTGCTTGCATGTACTTCTCGTCCATTGTTCTCGTCATTCATAGCTTTGCAAACTCCAAAGTTCACATGGTGTTCCTTGTTTCTCTTTTCTACCGGAGTCTTCTCAATTTTGTTCACCTCTGTCGTGTCATTTCTTCAAGCTTTGCGACCTCTCAAGGTTCTTTGGTTTCACTCGTTTGTCATAGAAGCAATTTAGTTTTACCTCTTCTCCTCATCTTCCGTTTCCCTTCGGTGCCATCCTAGATCTCGGGACGAGATCCTCTTGTAGTGGTGGAGTGTTGTAACGCCCCGAGACCGACGCCCTGATTGCCTTCCTTGTTTGGCGAGTCAGCTCTGTTATTTATTTTGTTGTTGCATTCTTCATCGCATCGTTCACATTGCATCGGCACTCTGTTGCCGTCATTGTTTTTCAAACTTGCATCCGCTCGTAGTTGCCGCGTCCCCCCTTGCGTTCATTGACCATTCTGAGCCTAACCGGATTTTTGATTCTCTCTTGTCTGACCGTTTGACCCTCTCTGCACAACCACCGAACCCCTCCTTGCGCAGTGCATAGACCCCTCTCGCGCGTCCGGAACCTCCCCGAACCCGACCCGGGTTGTTGTCACCGTTGGATTCGGATCATCCCCAAACATCTACAAAACATCACCGTTTTCTTTGTTGATCTCTCCACAGCCTTTTTTTCCTCGACCGTTCAATTTTGATCGGAGGACCTGTTTTGCCTTAAGCTAGTCCACCTAGCTATTTAAACAGCCTAACCCTAGTCCTAACCTGTCCCATCCACCTATTCCCTGCCGCCGCCACCCACTTCCTCAGGATTCCCCGATCCAATCCATCCATTCTACCCAGCCGAACCGACAGCGCCCCTCGTCTTCAGCGCCGGGCCAAGCAGCGCTTGCCACCCACTCTCCCTCGATTTCACCACCGCAGCCGCGCCTCCTGCTCCCTCATCGATCCAGATCGAGAGGAGCTCGACCCCGAGCCTCCCAACGACCTCCTCCTTGCCGGTGATTCCCCGCCGGAGGTTCCAACCAGCTGCTGCAGCGACCAGGCCAGTACCGTCGCTCCGTGCCTTCCTTTTCTCCCGTGCTTCTCCATCGTCTCACCCCTGTCTCTCTCACCTCGTTCTAGCAGGAGCGCCGCCGCCCTCGACCCTTCTCCGTCCGGCCGACAATGAGCAGTAGCTCGCCGGAGTTGAGCTTCACCGGATCCGCCTCCCTCTGCCCGTTGCTGGTGCTCGCGTCACCGTCTGCCACCCGTCGCCCGAGTTCCTCGCCGGCTCGCGCGACAACCTACAAGAACCAAGGCGTCGACCACCACCACCAGGGGCTGACCGCTGCTTCCCTGCCCAAGGGCCCCGGTCCGCCTCCTCCAGGACGTCGTCTGCCCCGCCGCGTTGCCGAATCCGGCCACCAGAACCCTCCAGCGCCGCCGCTTCCTTCCTCCTACTGCCCGATCCCCTGTTTCACGAACGAGGAGACGAACGCCTCGCCCGCGTTGACCACGTCCTCGACCGCGCCAGCGTGGCCAGCCTCCTGGGCCGCATGCTCGCCTGAAGCCCAGATCTGCGCCACTTGGGCCTCCTCCGCTCTTCCAGCCAGGCCTTGGCCCAATGTGAGCAGCCCCAACCAGCCCAGTTCACCTCAGTTTCAGCCCGCATATGTTTTTTTCTGTGTGTTGCGATTTGTCCAATTATCCAGAGACTGCCAGTTTTGCAGAAAAACCCTTGAACTTCATGCATATAATAACTTCACAACCGTGCATCAGATTAAAATAATCTAAATATGTAAAATGCTTAGAATTTTGTGTAGATTAATAATATGCCACTTACATCCCATGTTAAAATGTTTAAACTTGCTGTTTATTTAATTTTGCATATATGCCATGTTAAAATGATTTATTTCATAACTAAATAACCGTAGCTCAGATTTTATTAAATTATATGTGTAAATGGGGTAGAAAAATGCATAGATTAACTTGGTGCACTTCATTTTGCTGTTTAACAATATTAAAATTGTGTTTATGGCAGAACAGTACCAAATCTAAATTATGGACATGAGGATTTTTCAGGAATTGTTGTTTGTCATTCCGGCCTCATTTAAATTGTCTAAAATAGGTAGTTTCCATATGCTTCCCCTCTTGCCATGGTTAACAACATTTAATATTGTTGGGTACATAACGAGAGAGAAATAAATAATTAAATGTGGTGTTTCGTCAATATGCAACTCGTTGCATATTGAGCTCCACTTAATTTGTAGTGTTGTTTGTTGCACTTTGCCATGCCATGCCTCTTTAAACCGGACATGCATCATATTTGTTTTTGCATCATGCCATGTGTATGTGGTGGTTGTTTACTATGTTGTTTGTTTCTTTCCGGGTTGCTTCTCTCGTTAGCTTCGGTTTCGTTCCGGAGTTGTGAGGATTCGTTCGACTACACCCGTTTGTCTTCTTCATGGACTCGTTCTTCTTCCTTGCGGGATCTCAGGCAAGATGACCATACCCTCGAAATCACTTCTATCTTTGCTTGCTAGCTGTTCGCTCTATTGCTATGGCGCGCTACCTACCACTTTCTTGTCAAGCCTCCCAAATTGCCATGAACCTCTAACCTTGTCACCCTTCCTAGCAAACCGTTGTTTGGCTATGTTACCGCTTTTGCTCAGCCCCTCTTCTAGCGTTGTCAGTTGCAGGTGAAGTTGAAGATTGCTCCTTGTTGGAACATATATATGTTGGGATATCACAATATCTCTTATTTAATTAATGCATCTATATACTTGGTAAAGGGTGGAAGGCTCGGCCTTATGCCTGGTGTTTTGTTCCACTCTTGCCGCCCTAGTTTCCGGCATACCGGTGTTATGTTCCTTGATTTTGCGTTCCTTACGCGGTTGGGTGATTTATGGGACCCCCTTGACAGTTCGCTTTGAATAAAACTCCTCCAGCAAGGCCCAACCTTGGTTTTACCATTTGCTACCACCTATCCCCTTTTCCCTTGGGTTCTGCAGACTCGAGGGTCATCTTTATTTTAGACCCCCCGGGCCAGTGCTCCTTCGAGTGTTGGTCCGAACCAAGCAGCCTGCGGGGCCACCTCGGGGAAACTCGAGGTCTGGTTTTACTCGTAGCTTGACTTATCCGGTGTGCCCTGAGAACGAGATATGTGCAGCTCCTATCGGGATTTGTCGGCACATTCGGGCGGCTTTGCTGGTCTTGTTTTACCATTGTCGAAATGCCTTGTAAACCGGGATTCCGAGACTGATCGGGTCTTCCTGGGAGAAGGAATATCCTTCGTTGACCGTGAGAGCCTATAATGGGCTAAGTTGGGACACCCCTGCAGGGCATAAACTTTCGAGAGCCGTGCCTGCGGTTATGTGGCAGATGGGAATTTGTTAATGTCCGGTTGTAGAGAACTTGACACTTGACCTTAATTAAAACGCATCAACCGCGTGTGTAGCCCTGATGGTCTCTTCTCGGCGGAGTCCGGGAAGTGAACACGGTTCTTGTGTTATGTTTAACGTAAGTAGGAGTTCATGATCACTTCTTGATTATTGCTAGTTCACGAACGTTCCGTTGCGTCTCTTCTCGCCCTCATTTGCGTATGTTAGCCACCATATATGCTTAGTGCTTGCTGCAGCTCCACCTCATTACACCATCCTTTCCTATAAGCTTAAATAGTCTTGATCTCGCGGGTGTGAGATTGCTGAGTCCTCGTGACTCATGGATACTTCCAAAACAGTTGCAGGTTCCAGGGATACCAGTGCAGGTGACACAACCGAGCTCAAGTGGGAGCTCGATGAAGATCTTGCCCGTTGTGTTGTTTCTTTTCTTGTTGTTCAGTAGTGGAGCCCAGTTGGGACGATCAGGGATCTAGAAGTTGGGTTGTCTTCTTTCTTTTGGTTCTGTAGTCGGACCTATGTGTGTATCTCTGATTGATGTATGACTTATTCATGTATTGTGTGAAGTGGCGATTGTAAGCCAACTCTTTATCCCATTCTTGTTCATTACATGGGATTGTGTGAAGATGACCCTTCTTGCGACAAAACCACAATGCGGTTATGCCTCTAAGTCGTGCCTCGACACGTGGGAGATATAGCCGCATCGTGGGCGTTACAGCTTCCTTCCAGTAGTCAGCATCTTCAGATGCATAGGCCTCTGAAATAGAACTGGGAGTGTCATCTATGAGATACACAAGAAAATCATCACCAAAGGACTTTGCAGTCCTCTGTCTCTTGCTCCTAGTAGGAACTTCATTGTTCTCCTCCACAGGACTTTCAAAGTGTTCCATCGAAAGGTAGGTTCGGTAATTGTAAATGGATCCTGATTCGATGAACTAGGCATCTCGTGATTAGATGAGGTAGCCATATCCTTCATGGGAAAGATATCTTCAAACAAAGTCGCATCATTCGACTCCATGATCGTACCGACATGCATGTCAGGTACCTCAGATTTTACAACCAAGAATCTATAGCCAATGCTATGAAAAGCATATCCCAGGAAAACACAATCCACAGTCTTTGGTCCAAGCTTCCGCTTCTTCGGAATTGGAACATTGACTTTCGCCAAACAACCCCATATTCGTAGATAAGAGAGTTTTAACCTTTTCTTCTCCCATTCCTCGAATGGAGTTATCTCTTTGTTCTTTGTGGGAACTCGGTTTCGGACATGACATGCCGTCAATATCGCCTCCCCCCTCCATGCCTTCGAGAGACCCGATGTGTCTAACATGGCGTTAACCAAATCAGTTAGAGTACGGTTCTTTCTTTCGGCCACCCCATTTGACTGAGGTGAATAGGGAGGCGTCCTCTCATGGATTATACCATGTTCCGCACAAAAGGCATCAAATTCATTGGAAAAATACTCTCCACCACGGTCGGACCTAAGCCTCTTGATTTTTCGATCAAGTTGGTTTTCCACTTCAGCTTTATAGATCTTGAAAAAGTTCAAAGCCTCATCCTTAGATTTCAGAAGATACACACGGCAGTATCTAGTGGAGTCATCAATTAACGTCATGAAATATTTCTTTCCACCTTTTGTCAAAACACCATTCATTTCACATAGATCTGAATGTATGAGCTCTAGTGGTGCAAGATTTCTCGTTTCCGCAGTCGTGTGAGACTTACGAGGTTGCTTAGCTTGCACACACACTTGACACTTAGATCCCTTGAAAGTGGTGAAACTAGGGATTAAGTTCAACTTCGCTAGTCGCGACATGCAACCAAAGTTAACATGACAAAGACGTGAATGCCACACATTTGATTCACCATTGTTGCAAATATGATTAACAACTTTATTGCAAACGTCTGATAAGGATAAACGAAACAGGCCTCCTGACTCATAACCTTTACCAATAAAGGTTCCATACTTGGATATTAGAAATTTATTCGACTCAAAGACAAGCTTGTAGCCATCTCTACACAAAAGAGATCCGCTAACAAGATTTTTATTGACGGAGGGGACATAATGCACGTTCTTCAGCCACACGATCTTCCCCGAAGTAAACTTCAGATCGACCGTGCCAACACCACGAACAGAAGCACTTGAACCGTTGCCCATCAGCACGGTTGAAGTCCCTGCGGTCCAGCATCCTTCATGTCAGTGTCTCCAATGACAACATTAGCGGTCTTGCCGCCTTTCCCAGGATGACGCTTGTCATAGCGATAAGGGCAAATAGGAGTCCAATGATCAGGATCCCCACACACATGACAAGCACCTTTCTTCTTGTCATTCTTCTTCTTGAAGTTAGTGTGTTGCACAGCCTTGTTCTTCCCATCAAACTTTGCTTTACCATCAAACTTGCCCTTGTTCTTGAACTTGTGGGGCTGGAAGTTCTTCTTCTGTACCAGATTGGCACTAGATCCTCCCTCAATACCTCGAGCACGTGTGTCCTTTGCTCTCGCTTTTTCTTCCACATCAAGAGTACCAATGAGATCCGGGACGGAAATGTAACGCCCCGGATCCGATGCGCCAGGTGTCTGCCAGTTATTCGCTGTCATTGCCTTGTCATTTGCTTGCGTGTTGCATTTTGCCATGTCATCATCTGCATTTCATACCATGTCATCATGTGCATCGCATTCGCATACGTGTTCGTCTCGAGCATCCGAGCATTTTTCCCGTTGTCCGTTTTTCAATCCGGCGCTCCTATCTCCTCCGGTGCACCCTCTTGTTTTCTTTCGTGTGCGGGTGTCAAACTTTCTCGGAATGGACCGAGTATTGTCAAGTGGCCTTGTTATACCACCGGTAGACTACCGGTCAAGTTTCGTTCCATTTGGAGGTCGTTTGGTACTCCAACGGTTAACCGGGCATCCGCAAAGTCCGTTTTGGTATTGCAGCAAACCCCCCGTCCAACAGCCCCAAAACCCCTCTAAGCCTCCGCCATGCTCTCGGTCGTTCGATCACGATCGCGTGGGCGAAAACCGCACCTCGTTTGGACTCTCCTAGCTCCCTCTACCTATATATGTGTGTCTCTCCCGAGATTTTCGCACAGATGAACCCTAGCCTCCTTCCCCTCGCGCCGCCGGACGCTTTCTCCTCCCACCGGACATGTCCGCTACCGCCCCCACGACGAATCCGGGCGCGACACCTGTCCGCTGCCGTCCCACCGCCGCCGCGGCCCGCGGAGCCCATCCGGGGCCCGCGCGGGCCCGATTCGCCGCC
>NC_057799.1:153537496-153544439 GCF_018294505.1 Triticum aestivum | reverse complement strand
GCCCGAGCTCGAGCAACTTCCCTCGATCCAGATCTACAGTGTGCCCGAGGTTGACCCCGAAAATATTCCCAAGTCCCCAGTTTTTATTATTATGTGTGCATGTTCAACTGCATGTAACTTCTTACATGTAGCTCCGATTCACGCGTGTAATATGTCATATTCTTCGCCTCGTGATGCTCTTCATTTTGTTCAATTGCACCATGTTCATTAGAGGTCATCTTGATGCCCAAATCTCTGTTGGAAGATGGCTAGTTGCTGTTATTCTCTGGTTCTTAACAGAACTTGGAGATTTGTCATTTTTGTATCATTAAATCTGTGCATCTTATGAGCATGAGCTCTACATGTGTTTTGAAGTATGCCATGCCATCTTTCCATTGGTGTAGTCCATTTATTTTTGTGATCTCTGTGGTGACTAGCACGAGCATGCAAAGTAGGCCCCGTAATATTTCTGATTTCAGGGACAGTGATTTCTCCAAGTCCTTGTCTGCTGTAATTTTGTTGCCATGTAAACTTGATACTACAGAGAGATCCATGCATATTTTGAAGATGTTCGGTAAGGATGTGTTGTAGATATTATTGTAATCGATCGATTCCTGCAATTTGTTGCAATTATGGAGTGCCATAGCATGACTCAATCTTGCTCTACTTCTGCTATAAAATATTTCTGGCAGATTCTTAACATGATATGCAATTTTGCCAAGCTTATTGTAGTTGATCCATACAGGCTATGCTATTGTTCTTGCCATGGATAGCTTCACAGACATGCCATCTTGCTGTAGGTGTGCTTAGTTTGTAGTGCATTTCTCTGTAGTGAGTGCATCAAGCTCACAAAGAGGCCGACATATTATTATTTCTGCCATGCTCTGTTTTCTGCTAAGTCTGAAACCTGATAACGAAACTTGCTATGTTTACTTGCTTGCCATCATATCTTATGGTCCTTTTTGGCTTATGGTCAGTAAGGGACTTTTGTTATATGTTTTTAGTAGATTCATGCCATGCCTTGTTTTGCCATGTTAAGTTCCGTAGCATGTTAATTTCGTGCTCTGAACATTGCAACCTGATGTTATTTCTGCCATGTCCAGGAATTTCACCAAGTCTGTGAACCTGTTATTATTTGCAATCTTGTCATGTCCTTTTGAGCATGTTCTAGTGATTTCTGGAGATAGCTCAGTGTTCATGTTTTGTTTTGCTTTACCTGTAGATCATTCCCATGCCTTTTGTTTTCATGTTGAGTTGCTGTAGCATATTGATTTGATGTTTGCTATATGCATAGTTGCTGTTTTGGACAGATTGTTGCTATGTCTTGTTTGGAGTGTATGTGTTGCACCGTTGCTCCGTTTTGAGCATGCTCTATATGAAACTTGCTTAGTTTTGCATGTAGTATCATATTATCATGTTGCATCCTTATTTTGAGGTGTTTGCTTGATGTTTGTATGCATTTTGCATCAATGCCATGTTTATCTTGTCTTGCTCATATCTTCTAGGCCGTAACTCCGAATCTAATGAACTCTATATGTGACTTGACTAGAATTTCGTGTACATCATCATGGTGCTCTTTAACTTGCTGTTTAATAACTTGAACATAAGGTTTATTCAGTTCTGGACCAATTTCGAAATTTGCATATGAGGACTTGCCGGAATTGTTATGTGTTGTTTCCGGCCTCATTTAAACTTGCCTTGACGTGTTGTTCTTGTATGCATCATCTTTTCTCATGAGTAGCTTCGTTTAGCCTTGTCATGCATCATTCTTGGTTGAGCATCATGCCGTGTCATGCGTGGTGTGTTTACCTTGTTGTGTGCTTCTTCTCGATAGTTCCCGTGTCGTTGCGATCGTGAGGATTCGTTCGTCTTCGTGGCTTCTTCTTCATGGATTTGTTCTTCTTCCTAGCGGGATTTCAGGCAAGATGACCGTCACCTTGGATCTCATTACTATCATTGCTATGCTAGTTGCTTCGTTCTATCGCTTTGCTGCGCTACCTATTCACTTGTTCCTCAAGCCTCCCAAATTGCCATGAACCTCTAACCTTTGTCACCCTTCCTAGCAAACCATTGTTTGGCTATGTTACCGCTTTGCTCAGCCCCTCTTATAGCGTTGCTAGCTGCAGGTGAAGATGAAGATTGCTCCATGTTGGATTATGTTTATGTTGGGATATCACAATATCTCTTATATTATTAATGCATCTATATATTTGGTAAAGGGTGGAAGGCTCGGCCTTATGCCTGGTGTTTTGTTCCACTCTTGCCGCCCTAGTTTCCGTCATACCGGTGTTATGTTCCCGGATTTTGCGTTCCTTACACGGTTGGGTGATTTATGGGACCCCCTTGACAGTTCGCCTTGAATAAAACTCTTCCAGCAAGGCCCAACCTTGGTTTTACCATTTGCTCAGCCTATTTCTTTTCCCTTGGGAGTCGCGCACTCGAGGGTCATCTTTATTTACCCCCCCGGGCTAGTGCTCCTCCGAGTGTTGGTCCAACCTGTCAGTCGCCGGTGGCCACCAGGGGCAACTCTGGGCTGGCCTATCGGAAGCTTGGACAATCCGGTGTGCCCTGAGAACGAGATATGTGCAGCTCCTATCAGGATTTGTTGGCACATTCGGGCGGCTTTGCTGGTTTTGTTTTACCATTGTCGAAATGTCTTGTAACCGGGATTCCGAGACTGATCGGGTCTTCCCGGGAGAAGGAATATCCTTCGTTGACCGTGAGAGCTTATAATGGGCTAAGTTGGGACACCCCTGTAGGGTATTATCTTTCGAAAGACGTGCCCGCGGTTATGTGGCAGATGGGAATTTGTTAATATCCGGTTGTAGATAACTTGACACTTGACCTTAATTAAAACGCATCAACCGCGTGTGTAGCCGTGATGGTCTCTTCTCGGCAGAGTCCGGGAAGTGAACACGGTTTCTGGGTTATGTTTGATGGAAGTAGGAGTTCAGGATCACTTCTTGATCATTGTTAGTTCACGACCGTTCCTTTGCTTCTCTTCTCGCTCTTCTTTGCGTAAGTTAGCCACCATACATGCTTAGTCGCTGCTGCAACCTCACCACTTTATCCCTTCCTTTTCCATTAAGCTTTTCTAGTCTTGATACCCATGGTAATGGGATTGCTGAGTCCTCGTGGCTCACAGATTAGTACACCACCAGTTGCAGGTACAGGTTATGCGATGATCATGACGCGAGAGCGATGTTCGCTTGTTTGGAGTTCTTCTTTTGCTTCTTCTTCGATCAGGGGATAGGTTCCAGGCCGGCAGCCTGGGCTAGCAGGGTGGATGTCGTTTGAGTTTCTGTTTATGTTTCATCCGTAGTCGGATGTTGATCTCATGTATGTTGTATTGATGTATTCTTGCGGCATTTGTATGCCTTGTATGTATCCCCAAATATTATGTAATGTTGATGTAATGATATCCACCTTGCAAAGCGTTTCAATATACGGTTCTATCCTTGGTGGGGCCTTTGAGTCTCTTTAGGATACTATCGCATATTGGGCGTGACAAGTTGGTATCAGAGCCTCGACCGACCCCAGGAGCCCCCCTTGATTGATCGTGTAGTTTGGCCGTTGTTGAGTCTAGAAAACTTTTTTTGAGACTAGTTATATCGGATAGTAGGAATTCTTTTTACTCCTCTGCCCCTTCGTCGCTCTGGTGAAGAATCTTGACGTAGGTGTTTCGACTTACTTCTCTTCCCTTTCAAATTTTTCTTAGGATCACGTGGTTAGTTTTCGTTCGTTGTCCATCCTTTTTCAATCCGGCGCATTTCTCTTCGAGTGTTTTCGATCCTCGTCATCTTTTGCTAGATTAATCCTCTTCTCTTTTCAACCGATGTTGTTTCCCTGTCCGAAGTTGTCCTTGTTTTTCCCACCCGCCCACCCTTCTTGTCGGAACCGGAGCCTGTAATCGAGTATCCATTCTACTCGTGCGAAATCTTCGCATTCTCTCCTCAATCATTTCAACCGGTGCTTCTCTATTCAATTATTCGTCATTCCAGCTGCCTGTGCTTTTCCCGCCCTAACCCTTTTATTCCCGGAGTCTGAGCTGCTATTCAAGCATCTATTTCATTCATGCGGACCTCTTCAATCTTTCGTCAATTATTTCAACCGGTGGATTTCTCGTCTCGTTCGACATTCTTCTTCTCTTTTCTTCTCCGGTGGATTCAATTCCAATTTTCGGTAGTAATTATATTCTTTCCTCGGCTCAAATGTTTTCCGTTGCTCGTTCCTCTCCCGTCATTTTATCGTTCCGGACGGATGAAGACATCTCAGGAGATTCGTCTGTGTTCAAATTAATTCGAGGTTGTCACCTCATTCATAATATTTCAATTGTTTCGGTGCATCATCTATCTGATCAACAATCCTTTCTTAAAGGCGTTTCTTTTTCAGTGGGCCTTAACCCACAGGTCTTTTCCCAGGATCTTACCTGACTCTTCTAATTTTCCGGAGTTATTCTCAAATACTTTCCGAAGTCTGACGTAAGAATGAATTTCATCAGTCAGACGCTTTACAATTTCAAATTATTTTCATTGTTGACTCTACCTCTTCGATTTTCAGTCTCCCGGAGTATCTCATCAATTTTGGTGTTTTCTCGTCATCTTTCTCAATATTCGAAGACCGAGAAGAGTTTCTCTTAAATCATGTTCGTTCTCACGAAGATTCTTGTCGCTAGCTTGACGTTATCCTCTCAATTGTTTCAAGTCATGCAATTATTTTCACCCATCCGGAGTATTTCAGGATCTGTTTTTCCGTCTCAGTTATCCGGAGGTCATCTTTTCGGAATATTTCTTCGTCCTAAGTTTTCTAATCCGTTCTCCGATTATTCTATATTCATGCCTTCTCGTTCGTCTCCTTATTCTTCCGGTGCTGCGTTCAAGTATGCTTCTATCAGCTCGTGATCCCTTCCTTTCAATTGCTTCTTGATTCCCTGAAGTATATTCGTGCTTTCCTATTTTTCCCGGTGAGTCATTCTCCTTCGTCAGTCAGTTTTGAATTCTTACGGTGGTTCGTTCAAGATTCTTTCTGTTGTTATCACATCAATTCAGTCGTTCTTTCCAAATACTACCGGTGGTTCATGAAGACTTGCTCAAGTTTTGCGTTATGTCCCCCTTAATCTTTCCAACGAGAATAAGTGGTATGTAAATCCATTGTTTTCCCATCAATTTAATTGGTGGAGGATAAGCATAACGTAATTCTTATTATTCTTTCTTCAGGTGGATTAATCTTTTCTTTTCGGAGATTGATCATCTCATCACTTTCTCGGTGCAAAGTGTTTTTTTCATCTATTCTTTTCCGGAGTTCAAATTACTCGGCCATCTCGTCGGAACCTCCTTCTAAATCATCGCAAGACTCAGAGCTTATGCTATTCTTCCGTCTATTTTATCTCGGCATTCTTTTGTTACCGGAGTTCTTCATGGTGGTTCGTCATGATTTAATTCATTCCTCTAGTGTTCATCAAGATCCTTATCAAAGGAGCTCAAGTACCTTTTCCTTCTTGCTTTTCGAAGTGCAATTAATTCTCTGTATTCTTTTGAAGTGGAGTTTTGCATTTCTTCGTTCTCCTCAGCTATCCAATCATTTCCATTTGTGGTAGTTTACTACCTCAAAATTTTGAGATATTAAACATAAGTCCACAACAAGCTTATTCTTTTCATTGTTGATTTTTCTCAACAATCCCGTTCAATCCCTTCTTCTAAGGTTGCTTTCTATTTCATTCATGGAACAAGTGTCATTTTCTTCTCCGTTCTTTTCATTCAACTCTTTCAATCCTTTCCGGAGGTCTGTATCGTGTCTTCATCAAGTATCATTTCATCTTCTCTAGTTCATGTTCGATCCTCTCCTTGTTCAGCCGGAGTGCTGCCTAAATCTTTTCAGTCTTATTGGTTTCTTATCTCGTTCTGACTGGAGTGGTTTCAGAGAATATCTGATTCCGTGAGCATTTGATTCTCGTCATTTTCGTCGTTCTTTTTCTTCTCGAGTGCTCTCGATTCTTTGATTTCCTCTTGCGTTCTTATTCTTTTTTCTTTTTTCTCCCAACCGGAGTGGTTTCGAATTCAGTCTTATTCCTTGAGCTTTTGCCTCTTGTCTCATTCAACATTCCTTTTTCCTTCTCAAGTGTTCTTAACTTTGTTCATACTCTCTCTTTTGTTCTTATTTCACCTCATCTCCTTTCCCCTTCCGTCTCGGTCCTAAGATCTCGGGACGAGATCTCTTGTTAGTGGAGGAGTGTTGTAACGCCCCGGATCCGATGCGCCAGGTGACTGCCAGTTATTCGCTGTCATTGCCTTGTCATTTGCTTGCGTGTTGCATTTTTCCATGTCATCATCTGCATTTCATACCATGTCATCATGTGCATCGCATTCGCATACGTGTTCGTCTCGAGCATCCGAGCATTTTTCCCGTTGTCCATTTTGCAATCCGGCGCTCCTATCTCCTCCGGTGCACCCCTCTTGTTTTCTTTCGTGTGCGGGTGTCAAAATTTCTCGGAATGGACCGAGTCTTGTCAAGTGGCCTTGGTATACCACCGGTAGACTACCGGTCAAGTTTCGTTCCATTTGGAGGTCGTTTGGTACTCCAACGGTTAACCGGGCATCCGCAAAGTCCGTTTTGGTATTGCAGCAAACCCCCCTTCCAACAGCCCCAAAACCCCTCTAAGCCTCCGCCATGCTCTCGGTCGTTCGATCACGATCGCGTGGGCGAAAACCGCACCTCGTTTGGACTCTCCTAGCTCCCTCTACCTATATATGTGTGTCTCTCCCGAGATTTTCGCACAGATGAACCCTAGCCTCCTTCCCCTCGCGCCGCCGGACGCTTTCTCCTCCCACCGGACATGTCCGCCACCGCCCCCGCGATGAATCCGGGCGCGACACCTGTCCGCTGCCGTCCCACCACCGCCGCGGCCCGCGGAGCCCGATTCGCCGCCGCCGCCCGTGGCAGTCCCCGCCGCCGACGTGGCCTCGCC
>NC_057799.1:153525615-153536991 GCF_018294505.1 Triticum aestivum | reverse complement strand
CCGCCGGCGCGGGCCCGTCTCCGGCCGGCCCCGGCCGCCGCCCGGCCGCGCCTCTCCTTCCTCCCTCCGGCGCATCGGGCCCGAGCTCGAGCAACTTCCCTCGATCCAGATCTACAGTGTGCCCGAGGTTGACCCCGAAAATATTCCCAAGTCCCCAGTTTTTATTATTATGTGTGCATGTTCAACTGCATGTAACTTCTTACATGTAGCTCCGATTCGCGCGTGTAATATGTCAAATTGTTCGTGATGCTCTTCATTTTGTTCAATTGCACCATGTTCATTAGAGGTCATCTTGATGCCCAAATCTCTGTTGGAAGAGGGCTAGTTGCTGTTATTCTCTGGTGCTTAACAGAACTTGGAGATTTGTCATTTTTGTATCATTAAATCTGTGCATCTTATGAGCATGATCTCTACATGTGTTTCGAAGTATGCCATGCCATCTTTCCATTGGTGTGGTCCATGTATTTTTGTGATCTCTGTGGTGACTAGCACGAGCATGCAAAATAGGCCCCGTAATATTTTGGATTTCAGAGAGTGATTTCTCTAAGTCCTTGTCTGCTGTAATTTTGTTGCCATGTAAACTTGATGCTACAGAGAGATCCATGCATATTTTGAAGATGTTCAGTAAGGATGTTTTGTAGCTATTGTTGTAATAGATCCATTCCTGCAATTGTTTGCAATTATGGAGTGACATAGCATGACTCAATCTTACTCTACTTCTGCTATAAAATATTTCTAGCAGATTCTTAACATGATATGCAATTTTTCCAAGCTTATTGTAGTTGATCCATACATGCTATTCTTTTGTTCTTGCCATGGATAGCTTCATAAACATGCCATATTGCTGTAGGTCTGCTTGGTTTGTAGTGCATTGCTCTGTAGTGAGTGCATCAAGCTCACAAAGAGGCCTACATATTATTATTTCTGCCATGCTCTGTTTTCTGCAAAGTCTGAAACCTGATAACGAAACTTGCTATGTTTACTTGCTTGCCATCATATCTTATGGTCCTTTTTGGCTTATGGTCAGTAAGGGACTTTTGTTATATGTTTTTAGTAGATTCATGCCATGCCTTGTTTTGCCATGTTAAGTTCCGTAGCATGTTAATTTCGTGCTCTGAACATTGCAACCTGATGTTATTTCTGCCATGTCCAGGAATTTCACCAAGTCTGTGAACCTGTTATTATTTGCAATCTTGTCATGTCTTTTTGAGCATGTTCTAGTGATTTCTGGAGATAGCTCAGTGTTCATGTTTTGTTTTGCTTTACCTGTAGATCATTCCCATGCCTTTTGTTTTCATGTTGAGTTGCTGTAGCATATTGATTTGATGTTTGCTATATGCATAGTTGCTGTTTTGGACAGATTGTTGCTATGTCTTGTTTGGAGTGTATGTGTTGCACCGTTGCTCCGTTTTGAGCATGCTCTATATGAAACTTGCTTAGTTTTGCATGTAGTATCATATTATCATGTTGCATCCTTGTTTTGAGGTGTTTGCTTGATGTTTGTATGCATTTTGCATCAATGCCATGTTTATCTTGTCTTGCTCATATCTTCTAGGCCGTAACTCCGAATCTAATGAACTCTATATGTGACTTGACTAGAATTTCGTGTACATCATCATGGTGCTCTTTAACTTGCTGTTTAATAACTTGAACATAAGGTTTATTCAGTTCTGGACCAATTTTGAAATTTGCATATGAGGACTTGCCGGAATTGTTATGTGTTGTTTCCGGCCTCATTTAAACTTGCCTTGACGTGTTGTTCTTGTATGCATCATCTTTTCTCATGAGTAGCTTCGTTTAGCCTTGTCATGCATCATTCTTGGTTGAGCATCATGCCTTGTCATGCGTGGTGTGTTTACCTTGTTGTGTGCTTCTTCTCGATAGTTCCCGTGTCGTTGCGATCGTGAGGATTCGTTCGTCTTCGTGGCTTCTTCTTCATGGATTTGTTCTTCTTCCTAGCGGGATTTCAGGCAAGATGACCGTCACCTTGGATCTCATTACTATCATTGCTATGCTAGTTGCTTCGTTCTATCGCTTTGCTGCGCTACCTATTCACTTGTTCCTCAAGCCTCCCAAATTGCCATGAACCTCTAACCTTTGTCACCCTTCCTAGCAAACCATTGTTTGGCTATGTTACCGCTTTGCTCAGCCCCTCTTATAGCGTTGCTAGCTGCAGGTGAAGATGAAGATTGCTCCATGTTGGATTATGTTTATGTTGGGATATCACAATATCTCTTATATTATTAATGCATCTATATATTTGGTAAAGGGTGGAAGGCTCGGCCTTATGCCTGGTGTTTTGTTCCACTCTTGCCGCCCTAGTTTCCGTCATACCGGTGTTATGTTCCCGGATTTTGCGTTCCTTACACGGTTGGGTGATTTATGGGACCCCCTTGACAGTTCGCCTTGAATAAAACTCTTCCAGCAAGGCCCAACCTTGGTTTTACCATTTGCTCAGCCTATTTCTTTTCCCTTGGGAGTCGCGCACTCGAGGGTCATCTTTATTTACCCCCCCGGGCTAGTGCTCCTCCGAGTGTTGGTCCAACCTGTCAGTCGCCGGTGGCCACCAGGGGCAACTCTGGGCTGGCCTATCGGAAGCTTGGACAATCCGGTGTGCCCTGAGAACGAGATATGTGCAGCTCCTATCAGGATATGTCGGCACATTCGGGCGGCTTTGCTGGTTTTGTTTTACCATTGTCGAAATGTCTTGTAACCGGGATTCCGAGACTGATCGGGTCTTCCCGGGAGAAGGAATATCCTTCGTTGACCGTGAGAGCTTATAATGGGCTAAGTTGGGACACCCCTGCAGGGTATTATCTTTCGAAAGCCGTGCCCGCGGTTATGTGGCCGATGGGAATTTGTTAATATCCGGTTGTAGATAACTTGACACTTGACCTTAATTAAAACGCATCAACCGCGTGTGTAGCCATGATGGTCTCTTCTCGGCGGAGTCTGGGAAGTGAACACGGTTTCTGGGTTATGTTTGACGTAAGTAGGAGTTCAGGATCACTTCTTGATCATTGTTAGTTCACGACCGTTCCTTTGCTTCTCTTCTCGCTCTTCTTTGCGTAAGCTAGCCACCATACATGCTTAGTCGCTGCTGCAACCTCACCACTTTACCCCTTCCTTTTCCATTAAGCTTTGCTAGTCTTGATACCCATGGTAATGGGATTGCTGAGTCCTCGTGGCTCACAGATTACTACACCACCAGTTGCAGGTACAGGTTATGCGATGATCATGATGCGAGAGCGATGTTCGCTTGTTTGGAGTTCTTCTTCTGCTTCTTCTTTGATCAGGGGATAGGTTCCAGGCCGGCAGCCTGGGCTAGCAGGGTGGATGTCGTTTGAGTTTCTGTTTATGTTTCATCCGTAGTCGGATGTTGATCTCATGTATGTTGTATTGATGTATTCTTGCGGCATTTGTATGCCTTGTATGTATCCCCAAATATTATGTAATGTTGATGTAATGATATCCACCTTGCAAAGCGTTTCAATATGCGGTTCTATCCTTGGTGGGGCCTTCGAGTCTCTTTAGGATAGTATCGCATATTGGGCGTGACAGGAAAACTCCTGTCTCTTATGCTTCAGTAAGGTAGTAAAGTTCCTCCATGAAGGAGGAAGCTTAGTGATAATACCTGCGGCAACAAACTTGTCCGGTAGCATACAACTGAAGTGCTCAAGTTCTCTAGCAAATGACTGTATCTCATGAGCTTGCTCAACCACGGAGCGCTCTTCAGTCATCGTGTAATCATAGAATTGCTCCATGATGTACAGCTCAGTGCCAGCATCCGAGTCCCCAAACTTGGCCTCGAGTGCATCCCACATCTTTTCCATTATCAATTGACGCATAAGCATCAACTATGTTCTCACCAAGAACACTCAAGAGAGCAGCCCTAAACAGAGTATCCATTTTGTGAAAGGCTTGTGCCTGTTGAGCATCAAGCTCTCCTCCAGGTTTGCCAAGAGTGGCGTCATAGCAACTCATGGTTTGAAACCATAAGAGTGCTCTCACGCGCCACCTCTTATAGTGGATACCCTCAAACATAGGAGGTCTCATGGAAGCAGCAAAACCACTCGGGGTAAATTGCCTATAATAAGGTTTTTGGATTGTTGGAAATATGAGCAATTTACCAAATGATTTTATTAACAGAAATACTAGATAAAGCATGACTAATATAGCCGCGATAAAGCAAGTCATGCAATCTGACGGAGAGAAAGTAAATAGCATCTGCATATATGAACTTGAACTAAACACATCTAGAACAGAAACTAGATGAAGTTGCATATATGAAGTAGAACCTATCATATGTAGGGCATAAACTAGAGCAAAGAATTGTGTCATGATATCTAACAGAAAGAGCAAGAACACGTACGGGACAGCAGCAGCAGAAGCACTGGACTTGGGGTCGACATCCTCTCCAACCATGTCGTTGCTGAGGTAGTCGACGTCGGGGAAGAAGTCGTCGTCGGGGAAGTAGTCGTCGGAGTCCGTGATGAAGAAGCCAGTAGTCGCGCAGAGCGCTCCCCAAAAACCTTATCACCCTTCTCCCGTACAGGACTCAAAGAGGTACAGTTTCGGAGGCCTACTGTCCCGACCTGCGGTACACGCCGCAAGCCAGGATGGGGAAGATCGTAGCAGCAGCGCAGTGCTCAGGATCTTGTGGCGAGAGGAGGAAGAGGTTCTGGTGCGTCTCTCTGAGAGGAGCGACCTCCCTTTTATAGGCGCAAGAGAAGGAGGCGAGAGGCTGTGCCGGAAGCTGAAGGGAACGCGGGAGACGAAACGGACGGGCAGCAGCCGAGGGGTGCAGCGTTTGTATTCAATATCCACTACAGCAAAAACTTTCCAGCTCCCAAGTGGCCTTTCGTATACCCGTAGTGCGTGGCAAAAATTTAGACATCGGCTCATTCCCGCAACCCGCGGCGCGTCGTGACGAGGCGTGGCATGGCGAGGCGGGCGGCGGAGGAGGAGTGCGCGTGGATGTCCCTCTTGTTCTCATGCTCATACAAGTGGGGAAAGAACCTCCCTTATAAGGAGGTCCAACTCCCACTAAGCTAGCAATGTGGGACTAAACTTTAGTAGTATCCCTTGCCTTGCACAAATGGGCTAAGTGGGACTCTAGGATTTATTAGGAATTTCTGAAATTGTTATTGGGCTGGCCCATAAATAGATAAAATTCCAGCAATCCCCCACACATCTTTTGACATCCACAGATAAGGAGGTCGTCGGGACTTGGGGCAGAGAAACTCACTAGATTGTGGTTGCACATCAAATGGATGCGGTCTCTTGAAGATGAACGCTAGACGTCTGCCTTCTGAAGAAGAACCTGCCGGTGCTGATGTGTTCCGATCTGGGAGATGAATTTGTTTGTCAGGTTCGAGAAAGGGAGAGGGGGGAGGGAGTTACCTCACCGTGGGAAATCGCCGGCACCGGCAGCAGGGAGTGGGCGGCGACGGCGGGGGAGCAGGCCGGTGTGGGGGCACTGGTGGAGAGGCAGGATGACGCGGGGGCGGCGGTGGAGAAGCTAGATGGCGTGGAGCAGCACCCCGCCACGACCGATAGGAGCTTCTGACACCGGTTGAGCCTGGTCTTCACCGGGATCTACCCAGTGCCTAGGACGACGACGAGGCCGGAGTTCTTGGTGACAGGGTGGGGATGGAGCACCTTGGTTGAGGAGAGGGTTCGAGCTCGTGGGGGATCGACGGTGTGGGGCGGCGGGAGTTTTGGAGGACAACGGCGCGGTGCAGCGGCCGGCCGGAGAGAACAGTGAGCGTCGCGCTGTTGGGGCGGCGCGAGTGGCTGCTCGTGGTGGGGGATTTAGGGATCTCAGGGTACCTGGAGGGAAAGAGCAGTGAGGTTCGCGGGCTGGGCCAAAATTTAGCGCTAATAATTTACGTCTGCGCGCGCTTGGCCATTTAACCCCAGGCGGTCGGTCGGCGTTATTTGCCGACCCATAGTTCGATGGATACACGAGAATTCCCGACCGATGGCTCGATGGCAATTGTGCATGCATTCCCGACCCACAATCTATTACCGTACGAGTGTTTTCCCAACCAACAATCCAACGAGAGTTTTCCCAACTAATGATCGGTCGGTAATAGACATCTTTTCCAACACACGTCAGTAGGGAATACTGTACCGCGGTGTAGTGTGTGTGTGAAATAGAGTCTTGGATATATCATATATATAGAGGGGGCGATCCACGAGAAGAGAGTGGAGGTATCATCGGCTTGAGGTGTCCATAGAATCGAAGAGAGGGACGATGTGTGTGTCTGCGCGCACACGATCGATAAAGAGTGCCATCGAATTTGTGTGTGCCCACGTCAAAGATATAGAGTGGCTGGCCTACTGGAACGTGAGAGGGGACATGTGCAGTTTGTCTCTATGGCATGGATACCTACCTACAGCACTCGACTATCGGTGTGTGGTTGGGGGAGGGAGGCCTAATTAACTATAGAGGTACAATGGCTGGTATATGTGTGGAGGAGGAGAGAGGCCTACCTCATGTATTAAGGGAGATCGATCTACCTCTTGTATTAAGGGAGATCGATCGGCATCCATGCATATGTGTAGGAGAGGAATAAGGTTGGGAGAGAGACAGAGCTAGAGTGTTGGAGGGGGTGGTAGTGGAGTTGCTTCTAACAAATGGTGGGATAGGCTTGCTAGACAACCGGAGGGCACGCCTGCAATATCAATAAGAGAGGGGATGGCTGCCTGTCTGTGCACGTGCGTGTGAGAGACGGGTCAGGAGGCAGGCACGAATGATGAGGGGGGGCGATATGGCTATGGTAAGCAGACATAACTACATAGGAAGATCAATCGTCCTTGTCAGAGAAAGGAGAGACATAACTTGTGAGGTACGTCGATCGATGGGGGTGGGGAATAGTTAAAGTCGACCTAGGTATATGTTGGGAGATCGATCGGTATACATGCATGTGTGTGTTAGAAGAAAATGAGGCACGGGGAGAAGGATAGAGAGAGAGGGATGCATCTAGGAGGTGGTGCGAGAGTCATACTATACCGAGGGGGGAGGAGTGTGCGAGTACGAGATCGATGAAAAGAGTGGTGGGAGTGAGGCATGGACGGTGATAAGAGAAGAGCGGAAGCTTGTGTTTTGTGCTAGGCACACCTGGCTAGAGAGGCATATCGATCGATGTGTGTCGTAAAGAAGGAGCTGGGGTCCTACACACACCGTGGGTAAACGACCTAAAGTGAAAAGACAAATTTGCGCGACGGAGCTGGAGAATGCTAAGGGAGGGTGAGAGGGATGCGGGTGTGTGCATGCACTTGAGAAAGTTAATTAGCGCTGGCTAGCTACAAAGATAAGAGGATTGTGTGGGTGTAAAAGACGAATAGAGATCATACTTCATTATAAAAAGCGAATTCGGATATTTGAAGAATTTATCATAGTGTTTTAAACCGACGCATGTGTGAATATATATAACGTTGATACACATGGTGTGGTTATGAACATGTTATACTACATATAATATATTTTATCTCTACTCTTATAAAAAAATGGAGTTGTTGATGATGGCGTGCCTGCCATCCTGCAATACAGGCCGTACGATTTATATCTGACGGATAGGAAGGAAACTATGGCAATTTTGAAAAAAACAATACCCACATCCCTCTCCATATTTGCAAATTAGGCCTCCCCTTGATCATGTTGATGTTCTGTGGAACGCATGGGCATCTTCCTAGTACTACGTATAATATATAGAACATTGATCATAATTTGGGCTAATGTGTGGCTTTTGTAGCTCAGGTCTAAATACTTGTCATAATGTAGGGGCGGGGCACTATACTATGTGTGATAAACACAGTGCACACGTATGGAACATGGTTTAGATTATGAATATATAGTTAGTACATCAAATGTACTATTATTTGGAATCACCATCAAGTGTATTCAAAAAATAGAATTCGAGTTCATGTAGTACACATAGTTCATATCTATCTCTATACTAATCATGTGGTGTGTTATTAAGGTAATACACGAATGATGGTTGAAGTTGGCAACAATCATGATTGTAGATTCTTATTGAAATAGAGAAACGAATTCAAATTCAGTTCGAATTGCAGCGGTAGTATAGACATTTGGAATGCACTAAAATGTTGGTATGAGTAGGTTACATGCATTATACAGCAAGCGAAAAAATTTAATTGGACATAACATGGATTCATACTCCCTCCTTCCATCTATATAGGGCGTAATGCATTTTTTAAGACCGCCTTTGACTATTGACAAGATTAATAGTACATGCCATGCACAATGTGAAAATTATATCATTGAAAGAACCTTTCACAGACGAATTTAACGGTGTGCTTTGTGTAAGTTGCATGTCATATATTATTGGTCTAATATTTGGTCAAAGTTAGCATCAAAAAACGCATTAGGCCCTATATAGATGGAAGGAGGGAGTAGCTTTGAATAACATTTTTATAGTAAAACGGGGCAAGACTCTCTCTCTTTGTGTGGTGTGAATAGTTTTAATTTTTTCGTTTTCTTTTTGGTTGAGGGAAGTGCGAATTGATTTGGTACGTACAAGTACAATATTACACATTAGGCTTGTCCCTAAAATTCAACCCGCGCCTTGTTATATCCCGAAAATTCAGATATCGTGCTCCCAAAACTGGCTCCTTCACAACCCGCGCCTTGCTATCCCGAAACTACAACGCACGCGAAAACTCCCTCCAGCTGCCAAATCCCGACACGCGAAATCCCCCTTCTAACCTTGAGCCGAAAGGGCTGCTAGTTCAAATCGGTGGGGGGTACTTTTGTAACACACCCTACATTTTGGAGAAGCGCGTCCCTAAGTCATGGTTCACCCCCTCCCATCACCTCCTTTTTGCCATTCGAAATCCCAGGCCGCCATAACCTCTCCGCTCCAGCCGCAAAACCCCACCCTCCTCCGTCTGCCACCTCACCGCTGCCTAGCCGGAGCCTCTTCCCCGACGACGTCGTCCATCGCAACAGCTCGACGTCCCTCGTCCACCTCCCCGGATGAGGATCCGTCGTCAATCTCGTCCTCCTGCCGGTTCAGCCGCCCCGTCCTCCACCTCCAAGGAGCTGCTCCGACGATTGCCTCGTCTATCGCGGCTGCTCCATCCCCACAGCGCCGCCTTAACCTGCTCCACCGGAACTGCAACATCCTCACCGACTCCTCGGCACCACCATAGAGGTTGTACACTAATCGCATCGCACCTTCTCCTTAGCTCGACCTCCCAGCGCCAACGGTGCTCCATCCCGCACCCCCATGGAGCGGCTACCTTGAAGCCGGCGCCGCGGGCGACATCTCCACGGCGGCTCTTCCCCAGTGCGAGGCCCCTTCGGCAGAGGCGTCCACACCAGCCGGATCTGCTACTGCTCCGGCTCTCGCTCGCTAGCTCGCGCTGCTGCTGCTGCTCTCCCCCTCGCTCGTGCTGCTGCTCTGCTCCGATTTAGCTACACTTCAGTCGACTGAATCGACTTTTGGGTCAGTCGATTTTCAGGGGGTGGGGGGGACTCGCCGGAGTTAAGGAAGAACCACCCGTAGCGGGGACGGTGGCTCGCCGGAGAGGTACTCCACTATCTATCTTAGGGTTCAGGGTGGGGGCGGGGGGCCTATAGGGCTGGCCGGGGCGACGGCGGACCGGCGGTGGGGAGTTGTTTCGGGGCGGCGAGGCGGTGCTGGCGTCGGCGGTTCGGCCGGTGGTGGCTGCCGGCTCAGGGGGGTGCACGTTGAAGATGAACTGCAGGCCCTCCCTAAACTACATGTCAAGTTCCTCTCTACTACCATTGCGTTCAGTTTCGACAGTAACATTCAGATTCCACAGTAAATTTCAGTTTCAACAGTTAAGTTCAGAGTCAACAGTTTTTACCTCATCTGTTGTAGTCAGGTGGTTTTTGGTGATGTAAATTTTACATCTATTTTACATCATGTATTGTAGATGCTATTAGATTCCCACTTGAGATTGACGATGTCTGTCTTGTGCTGCTTCAGCCTTGACGTCTTATGGCTCACCTGGCTGCTCCAACGACAGAACGATCCATCACAACAGAGCAGTGCCCTGGACGCCGTCTACAGATTCCTCAGATCTTCCTCCACACCTCCGACAACCACCTCTGCCTCAACTGCTTCAGCGACCAACCCAATGATGCTGAGGTCGACACGGCTACGGCAAAGAGGTTGTACACTTGTTGCATCACTTATTATTATACATTCATGCCGATCCATTAGGGCTATTTTGGTTCAACGAAAAAACATAGCAATAGGAATTTTCCAATGGCACTCTACTATTCAATTATTCATGCATTTTGTTGAAAGGAATGAAGCAAAACATCCACCTCGACCTACTTTTCAAAATCCTATGCATGAGAACAAGACCAAGTGCATTAGTGGCAGAATAACATTCTAACTGTACACGCTTTCATATGGTTTCACTTTATTTTGGCCATGTTTCTTTGCATTCCTCTGCTCTTCCAACTCTTGCAAACCAAACACCAAGTTGACAGAAATCCTGTGTTTACAAATGCTCTGTTTATCATCACTACAAAAAAAGACACATCCGTGACATTTCGGGCCGAACGAATTTTTTTTCTGTCATACATGACACTTCTATGACGATAATTGTGACAAAACCCGGTATCATCATAGATGTGGTGGGCTCCTACTTCTATGACAAAAAATGATGACAGAAAATGGGCTTTTCGTCCTGGGCGGGCCGGAGACGCAGCTGCATGACATTCTTTGGGCCGTCCATGACGGAAAAAACTATGGTAGAAGCGAGGGGGAGGAAAATTTTGGGGAGTTCCCGGTTACGGTGGGAGGTCGGGGGCCGAGCGATGCGTGTTTCTCTCGTACACGTACGCGCGTGTGTGCGAGGCGTTGGCTCTAACTGAACCCGAGCGAGGCGTTGGGCTCTAACTAAACCCGAGCGATTGCACTGCAGGCTACGCGTTACTGAACCCGAGCGATCGATCGATGGCTGTTAACCGAACCCGATCAAGCGTTTCCTTCGCTACTGCTGCTAACTGAAGCCGATCGATGCTGCCTCTGGGATGAACAGTGAGCGTTGGGGGGGGGGTTTGATGAACAGTGAGCGGTGACGTTGCCTCTAGATGAACAGGACCCCGTGGTGTGGAGGGCTGGATGAACAGTAGACGGCGGAGGGGTGCCCGTGGAGGGGTGGTTGAACAGGACCCCATGGTGTGGAGGGCTGGATGAACAGTAGACGGTGGAGGGGTGCCCGTGGAGGGGTGGTTGAACAGTAGCCGGTGGAGTAGCGCGCGGTGGAGGCTGGATGAATAGGAGCCCATGGAGGCTGGAGGAGGTCGACGGTAGCCCGTGGAGGCTGGAGGAGGTCGACGGTGGAGATGAACAGTATCCCGTGGAG
>NC_057799.1:153511620-153525090 GCF_018294505.1 Triticum aestivum | reverse complement strand
TAGGAGGTCCGTTTCGTCCGTTTTGCGGTACGCCACACCCCTCCCGATCAACAGGACCCCCGTTTCGACCGTAGGAGGTCCGTTTCCTCCGTTTTGCGGTACGCCAGACCCCTCCCGATCAACAGGACCCCGTTCCGAACGTAGGAGGTCTGTTTCCTCCATTGTGCGGTACGCCAGGCCTCGTTTCCATCGCCTGTTCCGTCCAAGCACTCCCGATGAACACGACCACGCATTCCGTTCCGACCCAGCCGGTTGGCTCCCACGCGTTCCGTTGCCTCCCGATGAACACGACGCATTTCGTTGCCTCCCCATGAACACGACGCATTCCGTTGCCTCCCCATGAACATGACGACGACGCTGTTTCTCCGTTCCGACCCAGCCATGTACACGAGCCCTGGCCGTACGTATGCGCGAGTAGGCGCTCGAGACCCCGCCCGTATGTACACCCTGGCCGCTGTACGTACGTGTACATGCTACGTGCGCGCCTCTACTGCGACACGTACGCGCCTCTACTACGACACGTGCGCGCCTCTACATCCACCAGTATATATGTACGTACACGTTCGTGACCAGAATAACAATGCTACGTACGCTTCGACCAGGTGGGTCCCGACTCTCAGGCACTTCCTTGCGTGCGAAGATGTAGCTGGTGGGTCCCAGCAGTCAGGTGGGCAATTTGTTTTTTTTTTGCCCGGACGCACTTCCTTGCGTGCGAAGATGTAGTTGGTGGGTCCCATCAGTCAGGGGGAAACGTTTTTTTGCAAAATACAGTGGCCCGTCCGGTGGGTCCCAGCTGTCAGGTGGAGGAATCATTATTTTCCGCGTAATAAGGAGGCACTTTGTTGAGGATATAGACCTTAGAGTCACCCGCCAAGAGGGGCCGGGTTACTCGTATGGTCGTTGCCAGAAGCCCGGAGCCAAGCTTGAAGACGATGGGCCAGAGATGGGCTAAGACCCGGATATGGCTTAAGGCCCGTAGTTACAATCATTATTATGGTAGAACTTGTAGTATAAGGCAAGTATAGTTGAGAGTCCGAGCCGAACACTCTTATGAGCCGGCCGGGACTCTAAGGGCTGCTGGGCGTCCGCCTCCCTATATAAAGGGACGACCCGGCAGCGGTTGAGGGGCGACAACAATCTCATCGAGAGCCGGGCATAGCTGTTTAGCTCCCTGGTAATCGTAACCCTAATCAATACCACCTCAAACTGGACGTAGGCTTTTACCTTCACCGTAAGGGGCCGAACCAGTATAAACCCTCGTGTTCCTTGTCCCGCATAACCCCTTCAAGCTTCCTAGCTGCGATGGCTCCACGATTAAGTCCTAGCTCGAAGACATCTGCCGTGACAATTCCACGACAGTTGGCGCCCACCGTGGGGCCAGCGCACGGTGGATTTGAGTTCTTGAAGGGCAGCTTCGAAGGCCTCAAGGGATACGCTGTGGGCCGGATGACCAAGAGTCGTCGCGGCAAGCTCTACATCGACGATGCAAACTGGGGCCCCGACGCCGGCTCAATTGAGTACGGGTACCGGGTCCCCTTCGGTGGAATTCATGTCTTCATCGGCAAGATTGGAGAGCCGGGCCCCGAGCCGGATCTCCGCGCCGGTCTCATCGAAACGGCTCAGCGCGCACAACCCGCCCAGGCCCGGCCTGCCTTCAGGCGCGTTTTTGTGGGATGCATCCATGGAGGACTCTCCGATCGATCTAGATCTGGTGAGGAGACGGTCGCCGGCTCTGACGGCGAGTCGGCCACCGATGAGTCAAACTCGTTGTACCAACTTCAAGATGGCAGGCTCATGGTTTGTTCCGATGGTGACAGTATTCCGGACCTTTTTGAGCCGCCAAGTCAGGTTGGAGTTTTTATGGCTGGTGCGCAGCCTGTTCAGAACCCCGCTGTTGGAGTGGGAAACCCGGTGCCTTCTCCGGCTCAGGTGCTAATGGATCTCACGGACAAGATGACGGCCCTGTTAACCGCCACGGTTGACCCGGCAGATCAAGCTCAGCACGATGCCGAGGTGGCACAGTTAAAATTGGATCTAATAAAAGCTAAGGAGGATCTTGCAGCGGAAGGGATCAGGCTGGCTGCGGAGCGGGCGGCTCTCGATGCCCAGACTCAGCTGATTCAGGCGCAGTCCTTCCAACTCACGATGGATCAGAACGCGGCCAATGAGGTCATGAGAAGGAGGCATCAAAAGGCCCAGTCCCGACTCCCTCCGGTTTACGATCCACGCAACCTCTTCAACACGCCAGGTGCAGGGTCTAGTAACCCGCCAGGGGTCATAGCGCCCGGGTCTGGACCCCTTATTCAGCCACGAGTGATGGGGCCTCCCCAGGTGCCCCCTGCCCCGCCTCAATATGTGCCAATACCGCCGGGTCATTATAATAACCCGCTGGAGAACATGGTCACTGCGGCAGCACGGCTGGCGGCTCTCCCAGTTGACGGCGACTCTCCGACGGCTATTGAAACCCGCCGGGTCAGGGAACTCCTTCAGACAGCACTGGCGCAGCAAGAGGCGTACTCCTATAGCCGGGACAGGATCCACTCGACCCCTCGTCCGGGTCAGAGCCCGAGTTACAGCAGGCACATGGTCTCAGCGACCGGCTCAAGTAACGTCCGACGCCACGACCCGCCCCCTGGCCACGGCCCGGCTTATGACGGAGCCTTTCACGTGGCAGACCAGGACAAAGCATGGCAAGAGGCAGAGCAAGTGCCTCAATTGACGGCTTATCAGACCCCCCCGTCTTATTCGACGACCTCCGTCGACGTGGGTATCCCTACCAGGACCGGGGGTGTCCCTTGTTTAGTGCCAGCTATCCGTAATGAACGTCTACCTAAGGACTTCAAGGGCCCTAGGAAGCTGCCTAACTACACGGCTGACTTACAACCCGCAGCCTGGATTGAGAGTTATGAGATGGCTATGGAGCTGCTGGAGGTCAGTGAGGCGGCCATGGCCAAGTATTTCACCATGATGTTAGATGGGACTGCCCGCACTTGGTTGAAAGGGCTACCACCGAATTCCATTGGGTCTTGGGCAGATCTGAAAGCACGGTTCATCCAAAACTTCAAAGATACCTGTAGGCAGTCTATGTCAATTGTGGATTTGACTAACTGTAAGCAGCAGGAGGGTGAGTCCACGACACATTGGGTTCGCCGGGTTAAGGAGATCATACACTCATCAGACAAAATGGATGCCGGCTCAGCAGTTTTAATGCTGGAGCAGAATTGTCGTTTTGTGCCCCTGAAGATGAAACTCGGGCGGCTTAAGCGCGACTGTACTGATATGGGTACACTAATGGCAGCTCTTGTCAAGTACGCCGATTCTGATGGTACCAAGGATCCCCCTTCAGATGATGAAAGGGCAGGGAAGGGAAAGAAGAACGGCAACGGCAAGGGTCCCCAGTTTAACCCGGGGAACCAAGGAGGAGGCAAGCGCAAGGCAGATGGCAGCCTAGAGTTTGGGGCCAACGCCAGCACGCAAGGCAATAACCAGCGACGCAAGGGGAGGCCCCCTCCCCGAGGCGGCGGGTCAGGATCTTCACTGGAGCAGCTGTTGAATGAGCCTTGTCCGAAGCACGGCTCTAGAGAGAAGCCAGCGACTCATCTATGGAAGGATTGTGCAATCATGAAGGCCTTTAAAAACTACAATGGCCCGGGCGGCGGCTCAGGTGCCGGCGGCTCAGGCGCCGGCGGCTCAGGCGCCGGCGGCTTTCATGGCCCGGGGGGCGGCTCAAATTCTGGTCCTCAGAACGGTCAAGGGGGCTTTAATCAACAGTCTGGCCAGGGTCATCAACAGCAGCAGGGGGGTTATCAGACCAATCCAAAGCAGCTTAGCGGTGGACAGTATCATGTGTTTATGACTAGTTTGTGCAAACGAGATAAGAAGCTTCACAAGAGGGCTGTGAATGCTGTTGAGCCGGCGGTCCCACGCTACTTGCGGTGGTCTGAGCAACCTATAGTGTGGAGTAGGGAGGATCACCCTCCCCGGGTGGATAACCCGGGCCACTTGGCCTTAGTGGTGGCTCCTCAGGTGGGAGGTTATAAGTTCACAAAGGTACTCATGGATGGAGGCAGCAGCATCAACATCCTCTATTATGAGACTTTTCGCCGTATGGGGTTGGTTGATAAGAACCTCAGCCAGTCAAACCCTATCTTCCATGGTGTGGTACCTGGTAAGTCGGCTTATCCAGTCGGCAAGATCGAATTGGATGTGGCTTTTGGTGATGAGAACAACTACAGGGTGGAGAAGTTGACCTTTGAGGTGGTCAAGATAAGGAGTCCATACCATGCCATATTTGGACGGCCGGCTTACGCCAAGTTCATGGCACGGCCGTGTTATGTGTACTTACAGCTTAAGATGCCGGGCCACAGTGGGACCATTATGGTTCATGGCAGCCAGAAGGTGGCTCTGGAGTGTGAGGAAGGTGATGCGGCTTATGCAGAATCTGTCTGTGCTACAGAGGAATTGAAGTTTTACAAGGACAATGTTGACCCAACAGATATGACCTCTCTGAAAAAGCCGACTACGGAGGCTGAGCCGGCGATGAAATTTAAGTCGGCTGATGAAACTAAGCTTGTCGATTTGTTCCAGGAGATTCATCTCAGCAGTTTAGCATCAGTGCCACTCTGGATCCAAAATAGGAAAGCGCGCTCATCGAGTTCATCCGTGAGAATAGGGACATCTTCGCATGGAAACCTTCTGACATGCCAGGTGTACCTAGAGAACTCGCTGAGCATACTCTCAATGTTGATCCAAAATTTAAGCCGGTCAGACAGTTCCTTCGGCGGTTTAACGAAGAGAGGCGGAAAGCCAGTGGTGAAGAAGTGGCCCGGCTCTTGGCGGCCGGGTTTATCGTTGAAGTTTTTCACCCAGAGTGGTTGGCTAACCCGGTGCTCGTACTCAAGAAGAACGGCACCTGGCGGATGTGTGTGGACTACACGGACTTGAACAAGGCGTGTCCGGCTGATCCTTTTGCCCTCCCCCGTATTGATCAAATCATTGATGCTACGGCAGGTTGTGCACATTTAAGTTTCTTGGATGGTTATTCTGGTTATCATCAGATCAAGATGGCAGTTAAGGACCAGGAGAAGACGGCGTTCATCACTCCCTTTGGAGCCTTCTGCTATGTGTCTATGCCCTTTGGACTCAAGTGTGCACAGGCGACTTACCAGTGTTGTGTGCAGAACTGTCTTCATAAACAGATCGGACGCAATGTTCACGCTTATGTGGACGATATTGTGGTTAAATCCATCAAAGAGGAAACCCTGTTAGATGATTTAAGGGAAACCTTTGATAATCTCCGGGTCTATAAGATGATGCTTAACCCGTCCAAGTGTGTCTTTGGTGTTCCTGCAGGCAAACTCTTGGGCTTCTTGGTTTCTGACAGAGGCATTGAGGTTAACCCGGAGAAGATCAAGGCCATCACCTCCCTGGCTAAGCCGGCGTGTATAAATGACGTTCAGCGCTTGGCGGGTCGCATCGCTGCGTTAAGCCGGTTTATAAGCCGTTTGGGTGAGAAGGCCATGCCCTTATATCAGTTGATGAAGAAAACTGATAACTTTGTCTGGAATGATGCAGCTAATACCGCCTTTGAGGATTTGAAGAAGCAGCTGGCAGAGCCCCCAGTCCTTGCTGCTCCGATTGATAAGGAGCCCTTACTACTGTATGTGGCGGCGAACGCACGAGCCGTCAGTGTGGCTATTGTGGTGGAGCGCAAGGAGGAGGGTAAGGAGCATCCGGTTCAGCGGCCGGTTTATTATGTCTGCGAAGTGCTCATTGAGTCCAAGCAGCGGTACCCGCATTGGCAGAAGCTGGTATATGGTGTGTTCATGGCAAGCCAGAAACTTAAGCATTATTTTCAGGGTCATCCAATCACTGTGGTCAGCTCTGCCCCCCTTGGCGATATCATTCAAAACAGAGAGGCCACAGGGAGAATTGCTAAGTGGGCTATAGAACTTGGACCTCATGGTCTCAAATATGTGCCATGCACTGCTGTTAAGTCTCAGGCCTTGGTGGATTTCATCAATGATTGGACAGAGTCACAAGTGCCCGAGCAAAAGCCGGATAACACATATTGGACTATTCACTTCGATGGGTCCAGGCAGTTGGAGGGCTCGGGGGCTGGTGTTGTACTGGCTTCCCCTAAAGGTGACAAGTTCCATTATGTGCTACAGTTAATGTTTCCTTGCACTAACAATGCGGCTGAGTACGAGGCCTTGCTCCACGGTCTTCGGATGGCTAAGGAGATGAGCTTGAGCCGGGTAAGGTGCTTTGGTGACTCAGACTTGGTGGCTCAACAAGTATCAGGCAAGTGGGATTCCAAAGATCCTCTCATGGCGGCTTATCGCCGTGAGGTTGATGCAATTGCTGGGCACTTTCACGGCTACCAAGTAGAGCACATTGATCGCAGGAAGAACGAAGCGGCTGATGCTCTAAGCCGGCTAGGTTCTCAGCGAAAGCCGGTACTGCCTAACACTTTCCTGGACGTCCTGTATAACCCTTCGGTTAAGTTGCCTACAGAGGAAGACTTGGCTGTCCCTGACCCGGAAGCACGATTGGTGGCGGCTCTTCATGTCATACCAGATTGGACGATGCCATATCTGGCTTATATGACCCGGGGTGAGTTGCCTGAGGATGAAACTTTGGCCAGGCAAATAACCCGGAGGGCTAAGTCAATGATCGTTATCAATGGAGAGTTGCATCATCGCAGTGTCATGGGAGCATTTCAGCGTTGTGTCTCCCCTGAGGAGGGTCAAGAGATCTTGCGTGAAATCCATGAAGGGGATTGTGGCCATCATGCCGGTACAAAGTCCCTTGTGGCCAAGGCTTTCCGTCATGGTTTTTATTGGCTGATGGCTCATGCTGATGCAGAGGACTTGGTCAGCAAATGTGATGGTTGCCAGAGGTTTTCACGACGGGCTCACGTGCCGGCTCAGGAGCTGAGGATGATCCCAATCACTTGGCCCTTTGCGGTCTGGGGGCTTGATATGGTTGGGCCTTTTAAAAGGTCCAAGGATAAGAAGACCCACCTCTTGGTGGCAGTGGACAAATTCACAAAGTGGGTGGAAGCTGAGCCAGTTAGCAAGTGCGATGCAGCTACGGCGGTTCAATTTATGAAAAAGGTGATTTTCCGCTTTGGTTTTCCGCACAGCATTATAACTGACAATGGCACCAATCTCTCCAAAGGCGCCATGGAAGAGTTTTGTCAACGAGAGCATATCCGACTTGATGTTTCCTCAGTGGCTCATCCTCAATCCAATGGTCAAGCTGAGAGAGCTAACCAGGAGATTCTGAAGGGCATCAAGCCCCGGCTTTTGGTCCCTTTGCAACGGACGCCGGGTTGTTGGGTGGAGGAATTGCCCTCCGTCTTATGGAGCAATAACACTACTCCTAACAGGTCTACAGGCTTCACACCTTTCTTCATGGTTTATGGAGCAGAAGCAGTCCTCCCCAGCGACATCCGTCACGACTCACCTCGCGTGGCGGCTTATGTTGAGACGGATAATGAACAGGCGCGCCAAGATGCTCTGGACTTGTTGGACGAACAGCGTGATGTGGCGGCAGCCCGTTCAGCGATTTACCAACAAGACCTGCGCCGTTATCATAGCCGCCGGGTCAAATCCCGGGTCTTCCAGGAAGGCGATCTCGTGCTCCGGCTCATCCAGGATCAAACAGATGCACACAAGTTATCCCCACCTTGGGAAGCACCCTTTGTGGTCAGAGATTCACGTAAGCCGCCTTGAGACTTGTGCTTTGCCTTTCTATGCAGGATACTTAAAGGTACATCTTTGAGGTTGAGAAAAACAAAGGGGTGATTATAACCCGGAGAAACATTAAAGAGACAACTTCAAAAGACCTTCGCATTCAATACGTGCATGACGGCACGGCAGAGATGAACTGTTGCACCTACTCTATTACAAAAACTCATCAAGTCTAAAAATGGGTGGAGTATTATTTGGTAAACCGCCAGCCGAGTCACGATGCCCGCTGAGTTGAAGTCTCCGGCTCGTTCCTGTCTTCTCCTCCGGCTGATCCCAAGACCTGGAAGGTTGATGACTTCCAGTCGATTCCGCTGACAGCTTCGAATTGGGCTTCCTCGTCTATTAACCCGGCCGGGTCAATCTCCGGGGCGAAGGTATGCTGACGAGCCGGCGGGATCAGGTTGAGGGCTTCATAGCGAGGGGTTGGAATCCTCTGATTCTCCGCATCATAACCCGGCTGGTATTTGGTCAAATCCGTGTCGTTCCCGATAAGGGTGGCCACCGGGCGTACCGCCTTCACGCAGGCTGCGAAATCCTTCTGGTCGAAAGCTAAGCTGTCTTCCTTCAGGCTTGGATAACCCAGGGCGATGTCTGCCGGGTCTAGCTCCTGCAGGAATGCCTTGGCCCGGCTCAGCGCGGCGATTGCTCCGGCTCTCGCAGAGGCCCGTCGCAGCTCTTGGATCCGCTGAGGCAGAACGGCGAGCCGGCGCAGGACTTCGGCCAGGTGAGTTGGCACCTCGTTGGATAGGGCCACCACAGCTAAGGCACACTGTGACCTGGTGTAGAGCTGTTCCACCAGAGTATACACGACCTTTAGCTTGGTGACCACGCTCTGGTTGAGGTTGGCACTTCTGGGGCCTGTTTAACAGAATCAGATAAGCCGGCGGCAAGGATGAACAATGAGATAAAAACATTCCAACATTGATGAAATCCATTTGGGAAACTTGGGAAACCTGGCGCTTTAGGCCGGAGAGCTCGGCGGTCTTCTCAGAGAGAGCCTTCTCCGCCTGTTCCGCCCGGGTCACCAGTGTAGCCTTCTCTTCGGCCCAGGCTTTCCGCTCCGCATCAAATTCTGTCTTCAATTTTTCTTGAGTGGCGATGCTGGATACAAACTTGGCGTTTGCCTTCCGGGTCTCCATTTCCTGCATCTTCAGCCGGCTCTTGAGATCCGCAAGGTCCGCCTCTAGCTTCTTGCTCACAGCCTGTATAAATTTCCGGATTATTAACAGTCATTATATAAGTCCCAAGCGTTTTCCAAGCAAAGACACTTGGCACTTGGGGGCTAATGCATATTGAACGTATCTATCTACATACTGCCGGTTCAATTGAGTAAGCCGGAACCTAAGTCTACAACATATTCAAATCATAAGTCGTCGACTTGGGGGCTAGCATGACAAAGGTAACTATGCAGTAAGTAAGAAGGTAGCAGAAGGGTACCTCAGATTTTTGCTGGATCTGGTTTACCATGGCGACCTCGGCGTCCCGTCTCTTGTGTACTTGGCTGATTTAGCCAGAGACGAGCTCTCCAATGCTCAGGTTGCTGTAGTTGGAAAGGTCCAGATTCGCCCGGTGGGGCTGCAGTAACTCCCCCTTAGCGGAGCACTTGGCCAACGCGGTCGGTCTCCCCGGCTCAACATACTCCGTCCGGGTAATTACCACGTCCGGGTCGTCTGCTGGTGGAGCTGAGCCGGAGGCCTCCGGGTTAACCGAAGCTTCGGTCGTGGCCTTGGTAGTTGGGGCGGTGGCTTCAGGTGCCGTGTCCATTGGAGTGGTGGCTTCGGGGGCGGAGGCAGCTGGCGGGTCTTGGACTGTCACCGCCGGCTCAGGAAAATCCGGCACTCCGGCCGACTTGGTTTTCTTCACCCTCTTGGTGAGTTTTGCTTGGGCACTGAAAGAACAACAAAGGTTAGTACAAACAATATGAGTAAAGATCAGAACAACATGAGGTGATTATCGTTACCCGGGCGCGGTCTTGAAAGCCGGCAGATTCGACTGCATGGAGTCGCCCGAAGAAGGGGAGGTCTCCTGATAATTGGAGTCAGAAGAGTTGAGTGGCTGACGGACAACACCCGCCAACGGGTGAAAAGGGTATAAGTGGGAAAAAACCTCAGTTCGGCGCTTCCTTGTTGCGTCGGGTAACCCGGCGGAGAGGTCGGTGTCCTTGTTGGTCCGGGTGTGACGCCGGCTTTCGGGAACCTGTCGCTTCAAAAGAAATTGAGGGTCTTGATGAGCTAAAGGATGTGAAAAGCTTACTTTCCGGGTTACCCTTCGGACTTTCAGCTGGGGCAAGGGCTCCGAGTCGGAGGAAAGTGATGTTACCTCTTCAACCACCGGGTTACTGGCGCCGGTGTCATCCTGTCAATGAGCAAGTGTTGATAAGGCAAACAACAACAAATAATAAATACAGCAAGAATTTAAAGGCTTAGGGGTTACCTCTGACTCGGAGCTGTCGCTTAATTGCATCAGCTCCGAAGCAGTAGGCCTGCTTCCCTTTTTGCGAGGGGCGGCTTTCTTGGCGGCTTTCTTCGCCTTCCTGGCCTTCTTGGCCGCCTCATGGTCATATTTGACCCGCCAGAACTTATCATCAGCCTGAAAGATACAATGGTGAATTCTTACAACGGTTCAGATGAAGGATATATGCAGAAAAGGATAATAAGTTAAAGTCAGCGGCTTACCGCTGGGGCTGGATTGGTCTTGCAGAAGGGGGCTAGCCCGGTCCTTCCGCAGTCTGCCAGGCTCTCGTTTAAAAGAGCCTTGGTGTCCTCCTCTGCAACGTCTTCTGGAAGATCGTTGCGGCTGTGTCTTTGCGGGTCATCCTTCCGTCCGGTGTACTCACACATTAAGCCGGGGCGGCGGCTCAATGGGATCACCCGCCATAAGATCAAGACCCGGACCAGGTCGATTCCATTCAGACCGTTGCCGAGGAGGGCCTTGATTTTGTTGATAGTTGGAAGCAGAGGCTGGCGCTCCGCTTGAGTCAGTTTGTCCGACAGTGGGTGAGTCGGCTCTAGACGTGTTGGGCGAAAGCCGGGCAGCGGGCTTTCATCAGCCGGGGATGTATCTTGGCAGTAGAACCAAGTCATGTTCCAGTCCTTGGGGTGGGTTGGCGGCTCTGCGTAAGGGAAAAGACAGTCCCTACGCCGCTGGATGGAAATGCCACCTAGCTCCAGACTTGGCCTGTTGGCGCACTCATTCTGGCAGTTTAAGTAAAACAGCTCTCTGAAGAGCAGCAGACTTGGCTCTTCTCCAAGGTAAACCTCGCAGAAGACTTGAAAATTGCAGATGTTGGATACGGAGTTGGGCCCTATATCTTGAGGCCGCAAGTCGAAGAAGTTGAGCACATCCCTAAAAAACTTTGAGCCGGGCGGTGCGAAGCCCCGGCTCATATGATCTGCGAAGATCACTACCTCCCCGTCTCTTGGCTGTGGTCTCTCTTCTGACGGGTCAGGGGCACGGTAGGACATAACTTCTTTCTTAGGTAGATATCCGGACTTAACAAAATTGGCTAGGGTATCGTTGGTGACGTTGGACCTCATCCAGTTGCAAGTGATGGGAGCCTTGGGAGGCATGGTGAAAGTTGGCAGTCTATGACAAAAAGGAAAATGTCCGGGTTAATTATAAGCCGGAGATCTACAGTTCAAAACTAATGTGGCGGCTTATGAAGGGGAATAATGATATATATTCAGGTGCAGTGGGTTATTTAAGCCGCAGGGGCATTCAGATTAAGTTGGTTATCTACGGCCTTACTACAGTTAAGCCGGAGGATTCTACGAAGCATGGTTTTCTTTAAACCGGAGGATTCTACAGCGCGTGGTTCCTTTAACCCAGAATCGTAAGCCGCCAAGATTCAATGGTTGCAGTTTTTACTAAGTGTGGTAAAACAGGTTTCACATATTGCAGTAACTTTTTTGGATCAAAATGGTCGGGCAAAGGAAAAATTTCTAGACCTAGAAACAGCAGTGAGGGAGTTCTTGGGTTGAAACAGAGTTCTTATGCAGTTCAAGGAAGGCTACTTGCGTGTGAAAATGGATCTTAAACAACCACCGCACTAGTTCTATGCAGAACTAACATCAAGCAGGAGCAGTAACTAGGAGAACTGCCGAACTTGCGGGCAATGGTGACGAACACGAAGAACGAGGATGAACTCTACTGCAGATCTACTCTACGAGGTGGTGAGAACTTACCGGAGCTGAAAAGGTGCGGGAGTCGCCGCCGTTTATCTGGTCCGAGTCAGGGTGATGCAGCGGCCGAGGTTGACGAAGACCGGAGGCGAGACGACGGCGGCGGAGTGCGAGCTCAGTGAGAAAGGCAGCGGCGCGAGGAGGAGGAAGGGAGCGTGAGAAGAGCCCGTCGGGCCGGCCTATTTATAAGGCAAGGTCATAAGTGGGCGCGAGATTCAAGGCGACCACGGCGTGGTTATCTCCCCCATGATGCCTCGATTTTCGGAATGGCAGTAAAAGCAAAGATCCGTTGCGGATCTGGTGGAGTAAAAAACAGACTTAATGGAGAATGACGTCACGGCGGATTATCCGGAGTCCAGAGGATGACGTCACGCCGGGTTATGGTCTTCACATGAATGGTAAGCCGGAGATTTTTTCTGTCAGAAAAGTTGAAGATTGACATGAGCCGGCTCAAATCAAACTGGGGCCTAATGTTGAGGATATAGACCTTAGAGTCACCCGCCAGGAGGGGCCGGGTTACTCGTATGGTCGTTGCCAGAAGCCCGGAGCCAAGCTTGAAGACGATGGGCCAGAGATGGGCTAAGACCCGGATATGGCTTAAGGCCCATAGTTACAATCATTATTATGGTAGAACTTGTAGTATAAGGCAAGTATAGTTGAGAGTCCGAGCCGGACACTCTTATGAGCCGGCCGGGACTCTAAGGGCTGCTGGGCGTCCGCCTCCCTATATAAAGGGACGACCCGGCAGCGGTTGAGGGGTGACAACAATCTCATCGAGAGCCGGGCATAGCTGTTTAGCTCCCTTGTAATCGTAACCCTAATCAATACCACCTCAAACTGGACGTAGGCTTTTACCTTCCCGTAAGGGGCCGAACCAGTATAAACCCTCGTGTTCCTTGTCCCGCATAACCCCTTCAAGCTTCCTAGCTGCGATGGCTCCACAACTAAGTCCTAGCTCGAGGACATCTGCCGTGACAATTCCACGACACACTTCCTTGCTGCGGCCATGGACCCAGCTATCAGCCTCTCCACGTACAGTCCACATCCGATGGAAGTCGTTCCTTGACCACGTGGACCACGCCGCGCCGAGAGCACCAGGGCGGTGGACGACGGCGAGGCCTAGGAAGGGGACGACGGGGAGACGGGGAAGACGCGGCAGTGGAAGCCCGCGCGGAGAGGAGTACGAGGGTTCACTGGTTTGGCTGCGGTGTGAGGCTGCCGTCGCCGCAGGGCCTGGCCAGCGGTGGGAATAGTAGGGGGCAGTGAGGCCTCCGCGGCAGCACAGCCGGCCACGGGAGGAAGGAGCATGCGGCACGACCGGCGCTGCTTTGGGCGGCTGGAGCACGAAGACCAGAGGTTGAATAAGCACTACGGGCGTTGGATGGACATCGTATGGTCACTAGAGCTAGAATCGTTCATATTGACTAAAGTTGACAAAGGCCCCCGTCCTAGTCAACTTAGTAGGCCCACAAGTCAGCCTCCCACCATGGTGGGTCCCAGCTAGCAGGGGGAGTATTCATTTTTTTATGCGT